>NW_022264441.1:0-29181 GCF_002021735.2 Oncorhynchus kisutch
AGAATGAGCATTATCTAAGGCCGGTTAGCTCAGTTGGTTAGAGCGTCGTGCTAATAACGCGAGGCGCGGGTTCGATTCCCGTACTGGCCAGGGAGATTTTGTTTTACTTTACTACTCTCTCTTTCTGTCTTTCTCCACTCCTTACTCTCTCTTTCTCCACTCCTTACTCTCTCTTTCTGTCTTTCTCCACTCCTTACTCTTTCTCCACTCCTTACTCTCTCTTTCTCCACTCCCTACTCTCTCTTTCTCCACTCCTTACTCTCTCTTTCTCCACTCCTTACTCTCTCTTTCTGTCTTTCTCCACCCTTACTCTCTCTTTCTGTCTTTCTCCACTCCTTACTCTCTCTTTCTCCACTCCTTACTCTCTCTTTCTGTCTTTCTCCACTCCTTACTCTCTCTTTCTGTCTTTCTCCACTCCTTACTCCCCCTTTCTGTCTTTCTCCACTCCTTACTCTCTCTTCTGTCTTTTTTCTCCACTACTTACTCTCTCTTCTGTCTTTCTCCACTCCTTACTCTCTCTTTCTGTCTTTCTCCACTCCTTACTCTCTCTTTCTCCACTCCTTACTCATCTCTCTCGTCTTTCTCCACTCTTTTCTCTCTCTTTCTCCACTCCTTACTCTCTCTTTCTGTCTTTCTCCACTCCTTACTCTCGCTTTCTGTCTTTCTAAACTCTTTACTCCCTCTTTCTGTCTTTCTCCACATCCTTACTCCCTCTTCTGTCTTTCTCACTCCTTACTCTCTCTTTCTGTCTTTCTCCACTCCTTACTCTCTCTTTTGTTTTCTCCACTACTTCTATCTCTTTCTGTCTTTCTCCACTCCTTACTCATCTTTCTACACTCCTTACTCTCTCTTCTGTCTTTCTCCCACTCCTTGCTCTCTCTCTCTGTCTTTCTCCACTCTTTACTCTCTCTTTCTCCTCTCCTTACTCTCTCTTTCTGTCTTTCTCCACTCCTTACTCTCTCTCTTTCTCCACTCCTTATTCTCTCTTTCTCCACTCCCTACTCTCTCTTTCTCCACTCCTTACTCTCTCTTTCTCCACTCCTTACTCTCCCTTTCTGTCTTTCTCCACTCATTACTCTCTCTTTCTCCACTCCTTACTCTCTCTTTCTCCACTCCTTACTCTCCTTTCTGTCTTTCTCCACTCCTTACTCTCTCTTTCTCCAATCCTTACTCTCTCTTTCTCCTCTCCTTACTCTCCTTTCTGTCTTTCTCCACTCCTTACTCTCTCTTTCTCCACCTTACTCTCTCTTTCTCCACTCCTTACTCTCTTTCTGTCTTTCTACACTCCTTACTCTCTCTCTTTCTCCACTCCTTACTCTCTCTTTATCCACTCCTTACTCTCTCTTTCTCCGCTCTTATTTAGTACGGTGTAGTTATTTCCACCTTTATCCGTAGAATGAGCATTATCTAAGGCTGGTTAGCTCAGTTGGTTAGAGCGTCGTGCTAATAACGCGAAGGTCGCGGGTTCGATACCCGTACTGGCCAGGAGATTTTGTTTTTACTTTACTACTCTCTCTTTCTGTCTTTCTCCACTCCTTACTCTCTCTTCTCCACTCCTTACTCTTCTTTCTGTCTTTCTCCACTCCTTACTCTCTCTTTCTGTCTTCTCCACCTTACTCCCTCTTTCTGTCTTTCCACTCCTTACTCTCTCTTTCTGTCTTTCTCCACTCCTTACTCTCTTTCTGTCTTTCTCCACTACTTACTCCCTCTTTCTGTCTTTCTCCACTCCTTACTCTCTCTTTCTGTCTTTCTCACTCCTTACTCTCTCTTTCTGTCTTTCTCCACTCCTTACTCTCTCTTTCTCCACTCCTTACTCTCCCTTTCTGTCTTTCTCCACTCCTTACTCTCTCTTTCTCCACTCCTTACTCTCCCTTTCTGTCTTTCTCCACTCCTACTCTCTTTCTCCACTCCTACTCTCTCTTTCTCCTCTCCTTACTCTCCTTTCTGTCTTTCTCCACTCCTTACTCTCTCTTTCTCCACTCCTTACTCTCTCTTTCTCCACTCCTTACTCTCTCTTTCTGTCTTTCTACACTCCTTACTCTCTCTCTTCTCCACTCCTTACTCTCTCTTTCTCCACTCCTTACTCTTCTCCGCTCTTATTTAGTACGGTGTAGTTATTTCCCCTTTATCCGTAGAATGAGCATTATCTAAGGCGGTTAGCTCAGTTGGTTAGAGCGTCGTGCTAATAACGCGAAGGTCGCGGGTTCGATACCCGTACTGGCCAGGAGATTTTGTTTTTACTTTACTACTCTCTCTTTCTGTCTTTCTCCACTCCTTACTCTCTCTTTCTGTCTTTCTCCACTCCTTACTCTCTTTTTCTCCTCTCCTTACTCTCCTTTCTGTCTTTCTCCACTCCTTCTCTCTCTTCTTTCTCCACTCCTTATCTCTCTTTCTGTCTTTCTCCACTCCTTACTCTCTCTTTCTCCACTCCTTACTCTCTCTTCTCCACTCCTTACTCTCTCTCTGTCTTTCTCCACTCTTTCTCTCTCTTTCTCCACTCCTACTCTCTCTTTCTGTCTTTCTCCACTCCTTACTCTCGCTTTCTGTCTTTCTCCACTCCTTACTCCCTTTTCTGTCTTTCTCCACTCCTTACTCCTCTTTCTGTCTTTCTCCACTCCTTACTCTCTCTTTCTGTCTTTCTCCACTCCTTACTCTCTCTTTCTCCGCTCTTATTTAGTACGGTGTAGTTATTTCCACCTTTATCCGTAGAATGAGCATTACCTAAGGCCGGTTAGCTCAGTTGGTTAGAGCGTCGTGCTAATAACGCGAAGGTCGCGTGTTCGATACCCGTACTGGCCAGGAGATTTTGTTTTTACTTTACTACTCTCTCTTTCTGTCTTTCTCCACTCCTTACTCTCTCTTTCTGTCTTCTCCATCCTTACTCTCTCTTTCTTGTCTTTTCTCCACTACTTACTCCCTTTCTGTCTTTCTCCACTCCTTACTCTCTCTTCTGTCTTTCTCCACTCCTTACTCTCTCTTTCTGTCTTTCTCCACTCCTTACTCTCTCCTTTCCTCCCACCCCTTACTCCTCGCCCTTCTGTCTTTCCTCCACTCCCTTACTCTCTCTTTCTCCACTCCTTACTCTCTCTTTCTCCACTCCTACTCTCCCTTTCTGTTCTTTCTCCACTCCTTACTCTCTCTTTCTCCACTGCCTACTCTCTCTTTCTCCTCTCCTTACTCTCCCTTTCTGTCTTTCACACTCCTTACTCTCTCTTTCTCCACTCCTTACTCTCTCTTTCTCCACTCCTTACTCTCTCTTTCTGTCTTTCTACACTCCTCTACTCTCTCTCTTTCTCCACTCCTGTACTCTCTCTTTCTCCACCCTTACTCTCTCTTTCTCCGCTCTTATTTAGTACGGTGTAGTTTATTTCCACCTTTATCCGTAGAATGAGCATTATCTAAGGCCGGTTAGCTCAGTTGGTTAGAGCGTCGTGCTAATAACGCGAAGGTCGCGGGTTCGATACCCGTAACTGGCCAGGAGATTTTGTTTTACTTTACTACTCTCTCTTTCTGTCTTCTCCACTCCTTACTCTCTCTTTCTCCACTCCTTACTCTCTCTTTCTGTCTTTCTCCACTCCTTACTCTCTCTTCTGTCTTTCTCCACTCCTTACTCCTCTTTCTGTCTTTCTCCACTCCTTACTCTCTCTTTGTCTTTCTCCACTCCTTACTCTCTCTTTCTGTTTTCTCCACTACTTACTCCCTCTTTCTGTCTTTCTCCACTCCTTACTCTCTCTTTCTGTCTTTCTCCACTCCTTACTCTCTCTTTCTCCACTCCTTACTCTCCCTTTCTGTCTTTCTCCACTCCTTACTCTCTTTCTCCACTCCTTACTCTCTCTTTCTCCACTCCTTACTCTCCCTTTCTGTCTTTCTCCACTCCTTACTCTCTCTTTCTCCACTCCTTACTCTCTCTTTCTCCTCTCCTTACTCTCCCTTTCTGTCTTTCTCCACTCCTTACTCTCTCTTTCTCCACTCCTTACTCTCTCTTTCTCCACTCCTTACTCTCTCTTTCTGTCTTTCTACACTCCTTACTCTCTCTCTTTCTCCACTCCTTACTCTCTCTTTCTCCACTCCTTACTCTCTCTTTCTCCGCTCTTATTTAGTACGGTGTAGTTATTTCCACCTTTATCCGTAGAATGAGCATTATCTAAGGCCGGTTAGCTCAGTTGGTTAGAGCGTCGTGCTAATAACGCGAAGGTCGCGGGTTCGATACCCGTACTGGCCAGGAGATTTGTTTTTACTTTACTACTCTCTCTTTCTGTCTTTCTCCACTCCTTACTCTCTTTCTCCACTCCTTACTCTCTCTTTCTGTCTTTCTCCACTCCTTACTCTCTCTTTCTGTCTTTCTCCACTCCTTACTCTCTCTTTCTGTCTTTCTCCACTCCTTACTCTCTCTTTCTGTCTTTCTCCACTACTTACTCCCTCTTTCTGTCTTTCTCCACTCCTTACTCTCTCTTTCTGTCTTTCTCCACTCCTTACTCTCTCTTTCCTGTCTTTCTCCACTCCTTACTCTCTCTTTCTCCACTCCTTACTCTCCCTTTCTGTCTTTCTCCACTCCTTACTCTCTCTTTCTCCACTCCTTACTCTCTCTTTCTCCACTCCTTACTCTCCCTTTCTGTCTTTCTCCACTCCTTACTCTCTCTTTCTCCACCTCCTTACTCTCTCTTTCTGTCTTTCCTCCACTCCTTACTCCTCTTTCTGTCTTTCCTCCACTCCTTTACTCTCTCTTTTCTGTCTTTCTCCACTCCTTACTCTCTCTTTCTGTCTTTCTCCACTCTTACTCTCTCTTTCTCCACTCCTTACTCTCCCTTCTGTCTTCTCCACTCCTTACTCATCTCTTTCTCCACTCCTTACTCTCTCTTCTGTCTTTCTCCACTCCTTACCTTCTCTTTCTCACACTCCTTACTCTCTCTTTCTCCACTCCTACTCTCTCTCTGTCTTTCTCCACTCTTTTCTCTCTCTTTCTCCATCCTTACTCTCTCTTTCTGTCTTTCTCCACTCCTTACTCTCGGCTTTCTGTCTTTCTCCACTCCCTTACTCCCTCTTTCTGGTCTTTCTCCCACTCCTTACTCCCTCTTTCTGTCTTTCTCCACTCCTTACTCCTCTCTTCTGTCTTTCTCCACTCCTTACTCTCTCTTTCTCGCTCTTATTTAGTACGGTGGTAGTTATTTCCACCTTTATCCGTAGAATGAGCATTACCTAAGGCCGGTTAGCTCAGTGGTTAGAGCGTCGTGCTAATAATTGCGAAGGTCGCGTGTTCCGATACCCGTACTGGCCAGGAGATTTTGTTTTACTTACTACTCTCCTCTTTCTGTCTTTCTCCCACTCCTACTCTCTCTTTCTGTCTTTCTCCACTCCTTACTCTCTCTTTCTGTTCTTTCTCCACTACTTACTCCCTCTTTCTGTCTTTCTCCATCTCTTACTCTCTCTTTCTGTCTTCTCCACTCCTTACTCTCTCTTTCTGTCTTTCTCCACTCCTTACTCTCTCTTTCTCCATCCTTACTCTCCCTTTCTGTCTTTCTCCACTCCTTACTCTCTCTTTCTCCACTCCTTACTCTCTCTTTCTCCACTCCTTACTCTCCCTTTCTGTCTTTCTCCACTCCTTACTCTCTCTTTCTCCACTCCTTACTCTCTCTTTCTCCTCTCCTTACTCTCCCTTTCTGTCTTTCAACACTCCTTACTCTCTCTTTCTCCACTCCTTACTCTCTCTTCTCCACTCCTTACTCTCTCTTTCTGTCTTTCTACACTCCTTACTCTCTCTCTTTCTCCACTCCTTACTCTCTCTTTCTCCACCCCTTACTCTCTCTTTCTCCGCTCTTATTTAGTACGGTGTAGTATTTCCACCTTTATCCGTAGAATGAGCATTATCTAAGGCCGGTTAGCTCAGTTGGTTAGAGCGTCGTGCTAATAACGCGAAGGTCGCGGGTTCGATACCCGTACTGGCCAGGAGATTTTGTTTTTACTTTACTACTCTCTCTTTCTGTCTTTCTCCACTCCTTACTCTCCTCTTTCTCCACTCCTTACTCTCTCTTTCTGTCTTTCTCCACTCCTTACTCTCTCTTTCTGTCTTTCTCCACTCCTTACTCCCTCTTTCTGTCTTTCTCCACTCCTTACTCTCTCTTTCTGTCTTTCTCCACTCCTTACTCTCTCTTTCTGTCTTTCTCCACTACTTACTCCCTCTTTCTGTCTTTCTCCACTCCTTACTCTCTCTTTCTGTCTTTCTCCACTCCTTACTCTCTCTTTCTCACTCCTTACTCTCCCTTTCTGTCTTTCTCCACTCCTTACTCTCTTTCTCCACTCCTTACTCTCTCTTTCTCCACTCCTTACTCTCCCTTTCTGTTTTCTCCACTCCTTACTCTCTCTTTCTCCACTCCTTACTCTCTCTTTCTCCTCTCCTTACTCTCCCTTTCTGTCTTTCTCCACTCCTTACTCTCTCTTTCTCCACTCCTTACTCTCTCTTTCTCCACTCCTTACTCTCTCTTTCTGTCTTTCTACACTCCTTACTCTCTCTCTTTCTCCACTCCTTACTCTCTCTTTCTCCACTCCTTACTCTCTCTTTCTCCGCTCTTATTTAGTACGGTGTAGTTATTTCCACCTTTATCCGTAGAATGAGCATTATCTAAGGCCGGTTAGCTCAGTTGGTTAGAGCGTCGTGCTAATAACGCGAAGGTCGCGGGTTCGATACCCGTACTGGCCAGGAGATTTTGTTTTTACTTTACTACTCTCTCTTTCTGTCTTTCTCCACTCCTTACTGTCTCTTTCTCCACTCCTTACTCTCTCTTTCTGTCTTTCTCCACTCCTTACTCTCTCTTTCTGTCTTTCTCCACTCCTTACTCTCTCTTTCTGTCTTTCTCCACTCCTTACTCTCTCTTTCTGTCTTTCTCCACTACTTACTCCCTCTTTCTGTCTTTCTCCACTCCTTACTCTCTCTTTCTGTCTTTCTCCACTCCTTACTCTCTCTTTCTGTCTTTCTCCACTCCTTACTCTCTCTTTCTCCACTCCTTACTCTCCCTTTCTGTCTTTCTCCCACTCCTTACTCTCTCTTTCTCCACTCCTTACTCTCTCTTTCTCCACTCCTTACTCTCCCTTTCTGTCTTTCTCCACTCCTTACTCTCTCTTTCTCCACTCCTTACTCTCTCTTTCTGTCTTTCTCCACTCCTTACTCCCTCTTTCTGTCTTTCTCCACTCCTTACTCTCTCTTTCTGTCTTTCTCCACTCCTTACTCTCTCTTTCTGTCTTTCTCCACTCCTTACTCTCTCTTTCTCCACTCCTTACTCTCCCTTTCTGTCTTTCTCCACTCCTTACTCTCTCTTTCTCCACTCCTTACTCTCTCTTCTGTCTTTCTCCACTCCTTACTCTCTCTTTCTCCACTCCTTACTCTCTCTTTCTCCACTCCTTACTCTCTCTCTCTGTCTTTCTCCACTCTTTTCTCTCTCTTTCTCCACTCCTTACTCTCTCTTTCTGTCTTTCTCCACTCCTTACTCTCGCTTTCTGTCTTTCTCCACTCCTTACTCCCTCTTTCTGTCTTTCTCCACTCCTTACTCCCTCTTTCTGTCTTTCTCCACTCCTTACTCTCTCTTTCTGTCTTTCTCCACTCCTTACTCTCTCTTTCTCCGCTCTTATTTAGTACGGTGTAGTTATTTCCACCTTTATCCGTAGAATGAGCATTACCTAAGGCCGGTTAGCTCAGTTGGTTAGAGCGTCGTGCTAATAATGCGAAGGTCGCGTGTTCGATACCCGTACTGGCCAGGAGATTTTGTTTTTACTTTACTACTCTCTCTTTCTGTCTTTCTCCACTCCTTACTCTCTCTTTCTGTCTTTCTCCACTCCTTACTCTCTCTTTCTGTCTTTCTCCACTCCTTACTCTCTCTTTCTGTCTTTCTCCACTCCTTACTCTCTCTTTCTCCACTCCTTACTCTCTCTTTCTGTCTTTCTCCACTCCTTATTCTCTCTTTCTGTCTTTCTCCTCTCCTTACTCTCTCTTTCTCCACTCCTTACTCTCTTTCTGTCTTTCTCCACTCTTTACTCCCTCTTTCTGTCTTTCTTCTCTCCTTACTCTCTCTTTCTCCACTCCTTACTCTCTCTTTCTGTCTTTCTCCACTCCTTATTCTCTCTTTCTCTCTTTCTCCACTCCTTACTCTCTTTCTCCACTCCTTACTCTCTCTTTCTGTCTTTCACTGTTTCTTTCTCTCTCTCTCTCTCTCTCTCTCTCTTTCTCTCTCTCAATTCAATTTCAATTCATTTAAGGGCTTTATTGGCATGGTAAACATATGTTATGCAAGTGAGGTAGACAATATATATATCTATATACTATAGATAATATACAAAAGTGAAATAAACAATACAAATTAACAGTCAACATCACACTCACAGAAGTTCCAAAAAATAATAAAGACATTTCAAATGTCATGATGTATATATGCTGTGTTGCAAATGGTTAACGTACAATGAGGTTGGCTCATTTAAAGAAAGACGAAAAAGTCTGTCTGTCTCTCTCTCCTTTTCCTTCCCCTCGCCTGTTCTTTCCTCTGTAGGGGGTCTATGTGAGGAGAGGAGACTCCTTGGTCACAGAGTGAGGGTGTGAAATGCTTCATTATATTTCATTCACTGACAGGTCACAGTCATTTATTCTGTTAAATCAATGATCACTATGAAGTGTTGTTATTATCATGAGAATCCGAAATTGGACTATGGAGAGGGGTGTTTACAACACAGTATGTATTCAGGTTCAGATGTACAGGACTGACAGTCAACTACAACTACAGAGAAAGAGATACAGCCATAGTGTTGATCATTGACAGTGTAGAAGGGAACTACAGAGAAAGAGATACAGCCATAGTGTTGATCATTGACAGTGTAGAAGGGAACTACAGAGAAAGAGATACAGCCATAGTGTTGATCATTGACAGTGTAGAAGGGAGTCCTTGGAACTGGGCTGGATTTGTTGACCTTTTCTGCCCTCTAATGGTAGAACGTAGACATTGTAGATGAGCGACCACTTCCAGACCCATATATGGGTGTATCCCTGTTCCGTAGAGTGAACGTTATCTAAAGGCCGGATAGCTCAGTTGGTTAGAGCGTCGTGCTAATAACGCGAAGGTCGCGGGTTCGATACCTGTACTGGCCAGCAGAATTTTATTTTTATTTTTTACTATGAATGTCTACAGTGTCTCATAACTCTATTGATTGGGTTCTACCATATGCATTTTAAATTAGTGGAATGATTCGATTGTTATTGTGGAGTGACATTTTATTGTAGGAGTTTTTTTTTTAATTATAGGAGTTTTCATTGGTCTTTTATTATACAAGGAAGGAAGGAGGTCAGGGACTTCATGGACTAAGAGACAGAGAGACAGAATGGTGAAGAAACAGATAGACGGGTCCATCAATCATTTGATTCATTCATTATTTACACACACACACACACACACACACACACACACACACACACACACACACACACACACACACACACACAGTCTTGTACAGCTAACCTTGTGGGAACACACAATTCAATCCCATTTAAAATCCTATTTTGCATAACCACTAAACCTAACCTGTTCTCTTTTAACCTTACTCTAACCTTAACCTTAACCCTAACCAAAAACATAACCTTAACCCGAAACCAAAACCTAACCTTAACCCTAAACCAAAACCTAACCCTAAACCTAATTCTAACTTGAACCCTAAACCCCATAGAAATAGCATTTGCTCTCGTGGGGACTAACACTCTGTAAACAGGAATGACAAGCTAAAGTTACCTAGACAGTCACAGAAATGTATGTTCAGCCTGTTCATTATTTCAGTCCAAGTTGACTTATCTTACGAAGTCAGCTTGGTTTAACATAGTTCCTTTCGTTTTTGACCTCGACATTGTTGCTGGATCGATACTTTCATAGTTAACATGCTGTCTCTGCGAGCTAGGTTATGTCATCTGGAGTTGAAATAGGGCCCCAACAGCCCTCACTGATGTACAGAGCCCCAACAGCCCTCACTGATGTACAGGGCCCCAACAGCCCTCACTAATGTACAGAGCCCCAACAGCCCTCACTGATGTACAGGTCCCCAACAGCCCTCACTGATGTACAGGTTCCCAACAGCCCTCACTAATGTACAGAGCCCCAACAGCCCTCACTAATGTACAGAGCCCCAACAGCCCTCACTGATGTACAGAGCCCCAACAGCCCTCACTGATGTACAGAGCCCCAACAGCCCTGACTGATGTACAGGGTTCCCAACAGCCCTCACTAATGTACAGAGCCCCAACAGCCATCACTAATGTACAGAGCCCCAACAGCCCTCACTAATGTACAGAGCCCCAACAGCCCTCACTGATGAACAGGGTTCCAACAGCCCTCACTAATGTACAGGTCCCCAACAGCCCTCACTAATGTACAGGGTTCCAACAGCCCTCACTAATATACAGGTCCCCAACAGCCCTCACTGATGTACAGGTCCCCAACAGCCCTCACTGATGTACAGGGTTCCCAACAGCCCTCACTAATGTACAGGTCCCCAACAGCCCTCACTAATGTACAGGGTTCCAACAGCCCTCACTAATATACAGGTCCCCAACAGCCCTCACTAATGTACAGGTCCCCAACAGCCCTCACTAATGTACAGGTCCCCAACAGCCCTCACTAATGTACAGAGCCCCAACAGCCCTCACTGATGTACAGAGTTCCCAGGAGTAGCAGGCAAATATGTTTGTCTTGCAAAAGTTTTTATGTACCAAGGCCATTCCCTGGCTCCCCGTCCACATCGCTCAGGCCAAACTAAACGTTTGTTCTCCACAAGGAACGTATGTGCATTTCAGGGTGAATCATCAGGCAATCAAGGCCAAAGAATGGAGAGAGAGATGACCTGGAGGGAGATGACCTGGAGGGAGATGACCTGGAGGGGAGATGACCTGGAGGGAGCTGACCTGGAGGGAGATGACCTGGAGGGAGATGACCTGGAGGGGGATGACCTGGAGGGAGATGACCTGGAGGGAGATGACCTGGAGGGGAGATGACCTGGAGGGGAGATGACCTGGAGAGAGATGACCTGGAGGGGAGATGACCTGGAGGGAGATGACCTGGAGGGAGATGACCTGGAGGGAGATGACCTGGAGGGAGATGACCTGGAGGGAGATGACCTGGAGGGAGCTCCAGGCTCAGATATTTATGCCGCAGAAAAGTGGAGATGGGTGGCTAACAAGAAGACGTAAACCACACACACACACACATTAGTATGTAAATATATCAATATATTGTTATTTGTTGTTTATTAGATATATATGCTCCTTGTTATTTTATGATTGGAGATATTTAGGCCTACAGATGTTATCCATTTCCCACAGTGGACATGTGCAGTTGTGTTTACTCACAGGTGGAGGAGAGGGCACGGTTAGGTGAGATGGGGGCTGACAAGGAAAACATGAAATACTACATACGTACACATTCTCTCTCGCTCTCCCACACAATAAACATGATTCACACACACGCAAACAATAAACATGACTCACACATTAGACCCAATGTAAATACATTTTAATAATTTGTTTATTTTACATATCCTCCATTTTCTTGAAGGAAAATACCCTCCAACCACTAGGCTACCCGCCCCTCTAACCACTAGGCTACCTGCCACTCTAACCACTAGGCTACCTGCCCCTCTAACCACTAGGCTACCTGCCCCTCTAACCACTAACTCTAACCACTAGGCTACCTGCCCCTCTAACCACTAGGCTACCTGCCCCTCCAACCACTAGGCTACCTGCCCCTCTAACCACTAGGCTACCTGCCCCTCTAACCACTAGGCTACCTGCCCCTCTAACCACTAGGCTACCTGCCCCTCTAACCACTAGGCTACCTGCCTCTCTAACCACTAGGCTACCTGGCCCTCTAACCACTAGGCTACCTGCCTCTCTAACCACTAGGCTGCCTGTCTCTCTAACCACTAGGCTGCCTGCCCCTCTAACCACTAGGCTACCTGCCCCTCTAACCACTAGGCTACCTGCCTCTCTAACCACTAACTCTAACCACTAGGCTACCTGTGTCTCTAACCACTAGGCTACCTGTGTCTCTAACCACTAGGCAACCTGCCTCTCTAACCACTAGACTACCTGCCTCTCTAACCACTAGGCTACCTGTCTCTCTAACCACTAGGCTGCCTGCCCCTCTAACCACTAGGCTGCCCGCCCCTCTAACCACTAGGCTTCCTGCCCCTCTAACCACTAGGCTACCTGCAACTCTAACCTCTAGGCTACCTGCCCCTCTAACCACTAGGCTACCTGCCCCTCTAACCACTAGGCTACCTGCCCCTCTAACCACTAGGCTACCTGCCCCTCTAACCACTAGGCTACCTGCCTCTCTAACCACTAGGCTACCTGGCCCTCTAACCACTAGGCTACCTGCCTCTCTAACCACTAGGCTGCCTGTCTCTCTAACCACTAGGCTGCCTGCCCCTCTAACCACTAGGCTACCTGCCCCTCTAACCACTAGGCTACCTGCCTCTCTAACCACTAACTCTAACCACTAGGCTACCTGTGTCTCTAACCACTAGGCTACCTGTGTCTCTAACCACTAGGCAACCTGCCTCTCTAACCACTAGACTACCTGCCTCTCTAACCACTAGGCTACCTGTCTCTCTAACCACTAGGCTGCCTGCCCCTCTAACCACTAGGCTGCCCGCCCCTCTAACCACTAGGCTTCCTGCCCCTCTAACCACTAGGCTACCTGCAACTCTAACCTCTAGGCTACCTGCCCCTCCAACCACTAGGCTGCCTGCCCCTCTAACCACTAACTCTAACCACTAGGCTACCTGCCCCTCTAACCACTAGGCTACCTGCCCCTCCAACCACTAGGCTGCCTGCCTCTCTAACCACTAGGCTACCCGCCTCTCTAACCACTAGGCTACCTGCCCCTCTAACCACTAGGCTGCCTGTCTCTCTAACCACTAGGCTGCCCGCCCCTCTAACCACTAGGCTGCCTGCCCCTCTAACCACTAGGCTGCCTGCCCCTCTAACCACTAGGCTGCCTGCCCCTCTAACCACTAGGCTGCCTGCCCCTATAACCACTAGGCTGCCTTCCCCTCTAACCACTAGGCTGCCTGCCCCTCTAACCACTAGGCTGCCTGCCCCTCTAACCACTAGGCTGCCTTCCCCTCTAACCACTAGGCTGCCTGCCCCTCTAACCACTAGGCTGCCTGCGCCTCTAACCACTAGGCTGCCTGCCCCTCTAACCACTAGGCTGCCTTCCCCTCTAACCACTAGGCAGCCTTCCCCTCTAACCACTAGGCTACCTGCCCCTCTAACCACTAGGCTGCCCGCCCCTCTAACCACTAGGCTGCCTGCCTCTCTAACCACTAGACTACCTGTCTCTCTAACCACTAGGCTGCCTGCCCCTCTAACCACTAGGCTGCCCGCTCCTCTAACCACTAGGCTACCTGCCTCTCTAACCACTAGGCTGCCTGTCTCTCCAACCACTAGACTACCTGCCTCTCTAACCACTAGGCTACCTGTCTCTCTAACCACTAGGCTACCTGTCTCTCTAACCACTAGGCTACCTGTCTCTCTAACCACTAGGCTACTTGTCTCTCTAACCACTAGGCTGCCCGCCCCTCTAACCACTAGGCTACCTGTCTCTCTAACCACTAGGCTACCTGTCTCTCTAACCACTAGACTACCTGTCTCTCTAACCACTAGGCTACCTGTCTCTCTAACCACTAGGCTAACTGTCTCTCTAACCACTAGGCTGCCCGCCTCTCTAACCACTAGGCTACCTGTCTCTCTAACCACTAGGCTAACTGTCTCTCTAACCACTAGGCTGCCCGCCTCTCTAACCACTAGGCTACCTGTCTCTCTAACCACTAGGCTGCCTGCCCCTCTAATCACTAGGCTACCTGCCTCTCTAACCACTAGACTACCTGCCTCTCTAACCACTAGACTACCTGCCTCTCTAACCACTAGGCTTCCTGCCTCTCTAACCACTAGACTACCTGCCTCTCTAACCACTAGGCTACCTGCCTCTCTAACCACTAGGCTACCTGCCTCTCTAACCACTAGGCTACCTGCCTCTCTAACCACTAGGCTACCTGTCTCTCTAACCACTAGACTACCTGCCTCTCTAACCACTAGGCTACCTGTCTCTCTAACCACTAGACTACCTGCCTCTCTAACCACTAGGCTACCTGCCTCTCTAACCACTAGGCTACCTGCCTCTCTAACCACTAGACTACCTGCCTCTCTAACCACTAGGCTACCTGCCTCTCTAACCACTAGGCTACCTCCCTCTCTAACCACTAGGCTACCTGCCTCTCTAACCACTAGGCTACCTGCCTCTCTAACCACTAGGCTACCTGCCTCTCTAACCACTAGGCTACCTGCCTCTCTAACCACTAGGCTACCTGTCTCTCTAACCACTAGACTACCTGCCTCTCTAACCACTAGGCTACCTGCCTCTCTAACCACTAGGCTACCTGCCTCTCTAACCACTAGACTACCTGCCTCTCTAACCACTAGGCTACCTGCCTCTCTAACCACTAGACTACCTGCCTCTCTAACCACTAGGCTGCTGTAATAATACATAATAGAGTGACCAATTGTTGTGATTGTTTAGTCATAGTTACTGTATTGTGGTTGTTTAGTCATAGTTACTGTATTGTGGTTGTTTAGTCATAGTTACTGTATTGTGATTGTTTAGTTACTGTATTATGATTGTTTAGTCGTAGTTACTGTATTGTGTTTGTATAGTCATAGTTACTGTGTTGTTATTATTTAGTCATAGTTACTGTGTTGTTATTATTTAGTCATAGTTAGTGTATTGTGATTATTTAGTAATAGTTACTGTATTGTGATTGTTTAGTCATAGTTACTGTGTTGTGATTGTTTAGTCATAGTTACTGTAATTTGATTGTTTAGTCATAGTTACTGTGTTGTGATTGTTTAGTCATAGTTACTGTAATTTGATTGTTTAGTCATAGTTACTGTGTTGTGATTGTTTAGTCATAGTTACTGTAATTTGATTGTTTAGTCATAGTTACTGTGTTGTGATTGTTTAGTCATAGTTACTGTAATTTGATTGTTTAGTCATAGTTACTGTGTTGTGATTGTTTAGTCATAGTTACTGTAATTTGATTGTTTAGTCATAGTTACTGTGTTGTGATTGTTTAGTCATAGTTACTGTAATTTGATTGTTTAGTCATAGTTACTGTATTGTGATTGTTTAGTCATAGTTACTGTAATTTGATTGTTTAGTCATAGTTACTGTGTTGTGATTGTTTAGTCATAGTTACTGTAATTTGATTGTTTAGTCATAGCTACTGTACTGTGGTTGTTTAGTCATAGTTACTGTAATTTGATTGTTTAGTCATAGTTACTGTATTGTGATTGTTTAGTCATAGTTACTGTAATTTGATTGTTTAGTCATAGTTACTGTGTTGTGATTGTTTAGTCCATAGTTACTGTAATTTGATTGTTTAGTCATAGTTACTGTGTTGTGATTGTTTAGTCATAGTTACTGTAATTTGATTGTTTAGTCATAGTTACTGTGTTGTGATTGTTTAGTCATAGTTACTGTAATTTGATTGTTTAGTCATAGTTACTGTGTTGTGATTGTTTAGTCATAGTTACTGTAATTTGATTGTTTAGTCATAGTTACTGTGTTGTGATTGTTTAGTCATAGTTACTGTAATTTGATTGTTTAGTCATAGTTACTGTATTGTGATTGTTTAGTCATAGTTACTGTAATTTGATTGTTTAGTCATAGTTACTGTGTTGTGATTGTTTAGTCATAGTTACTGTAATTTGATTGTTTAGTCATAGCTACTGTACTGTGGTTGTTTAGTCATAGTTACTGTAATTTGATTGTTTAGTCATAGTTACTGTATTGTGATTGTTTAGTCATAGTTACTGTAATTTGATTGTTTAGTCATAGTTACTGTATTGTGATTGTTTAGTCATAGTTACTGTAATTTGATTGTTTAGTCATAGTTACTGTGTTGTGATTGTTTAGTCATAGTTACTGTAATTTGATTGTTTAGTCATAGCTACTGTATTGTGGTTGATTAGTCATAGTTACTGTATTGTGATGGTTGTCGTAGTTACTGTATTGTGATTGTTTAGTGTTTTATTTACTCAATCAAGTAGTGCCCAAGGAGGGATCGAACCGTGTCTCAACAGCAGCAGAAAAGTTCAAATAAGATATACAGAAATGGCTGTGGGGAACTGGGCTGGATTTGTTTACGTTCTCTGCCCTCTAATGGTAGTTGGCTGAGCATGATCTAAGGCCGGTTAGCTCAGTTGGTTAGAGCGTCGTGCTAATAACGCGAAGGTCGCGGGTTCGATACCCGTACTGGCCAGGAGATTTTGTTTCTACTTTACTGTTTATGTCTACAGTGTCTCATAACTCCATTGATTGGGGTTTACAATGTGCATTTTAAATTAGTAGTATGAGTTGTCGATTGTTATTGTGGAGTGGACATTTTAATGTAGGAGTTTTTTTTAATTGTAGGAGTTTTCATTCGTTTTTTATTGTACAAGGAAGGAAGGAGGACAGGGACTTCATGGACTAAGAGACAGAGAGACAGAATGGTGAAGAAACAGATAGATGGGTCCATCAATCATTTAATTCATTCATTATTTACACACATACATACACACACACACACACACACACACACACACACACACACACACACACACACACACACACACACACACACACACACACACACACACACACACACACACACACACACACACACACACACACATCCTACTCTTCAGGTATGTGCAGTTTGGCTGCAGTATATTTGAAAATAACTTGTTGCTTTGCTTTTCTCCTGGCCAGACCGTGTCTGTTCGTCCCAAATGGCACCCGACTCACAATAGGGCTCTGGTCAACAGTAGTTCACTATATAGGGCATTGGGCCCTGGTCAACAGTAGTTCACTATATAGGGCATAGGATACCATTTGGGACGAAAGCTGTGAGTCTATTATTAACACAGTGTTCTGTTGTCTGAAACACATTCTGTGCTTTGGACAGGATTATTCCGCCAGGCCGTAGAGAGTGTGTGTGTGTGTGTGTGTGTGTGTGTGTGTGTGTGTGTGTGTGTGTGTGTGTGTGTGTGTGTGTGTGTGTGTGTGTGTGTGTGTGTGTGTGTCTGTCAGGCTGTAAAGTTGAGGGGAAACTGGCATTTATAAGAGTGCAATTTCATGGCAAAGGACAGCCGTTAACACACAAGGTTTAGTGATAATCAAAACCTTACCTCAGACATTCTTCTGTATTGGAGGACCAGGCCCCGGTGTTTCCACCTCCTGGGTCTGGCAGGCAGAGAGAGAGAGACTGGTGTTTCCACCTCCTGGGTCTGGCAGGCAGAGAGAGAGAGACTGGTGTTTCCACCTCCTGGGTCTGGCAGGCAGAGAGAGAGAATGAGAGAGACTGGTGTTTCCACCTCCTGGGTCTGGCAGGCAGAGAGAGAGAATGAGAGAGACTGGTGTTGACTGGTGCAGATCAGACCTGAGATATTCTGATGTTTTCAATGGAAGGGGGACGTGTATTGTGAGTTTGAGTGTATATGTGGAGGGAGGTTTCTCTCTCTCTCTCTCGGTCTGTTACTACATTGTACCCAGCTGTCCAGTGTCGTGCTCCAGCACCTGCGTCCCTCCCTGGCCCCAGAACCAGTTTTGACCCCTCGGCGACCTGGAAGTAGTCCAGACCCCCAATGGAGGGGCAGAATAAAGGTCACTCCCACTACGCTTCCTGCCAACGGCACCATGTGTGTGTGTGTGTGTGTGTGTCTGTGTGTGTCTGTGTGTGTGTGTCTGTGTGTGTGTGTGTTTGTGTCTGTGTGTGTGTGTGTGTGTGTGTGTGTGTGTGTGTGTGTGTGTGTGTGTGTGTGTGTGTGTGTGTGTGTGTGCGTGTGTGTGTGTGTGTGTGTGTGTGTGTGTGTGTGTGTGTGTGTGTGTCTGTGTGTGTGTCTGTGTCTGTGTCTGTGTCTGTGTCTGTGTCTGTGTGTCTGTGTGTCTGTGTGTCTGTGTCTGTGTGTCTGTGTGTCTGTGTCTGTGTGTGTGGCCAGTTGGTTAGTGAGAGGGGGCGGTTGTTTGGTGGACACCTGCCAGTAGATCAGGTTATCTACCTACGTCACAAGCAAACTAACACAGCTGGATGGACCCTCTGTCTCTAGACACTAAGAACAGTCTGTAACTCTCATTGGGATTAACTGAGGTTTGGCTCTCAGAGAGCTGAGAGCGACAGAGAGAGACAGAGGAAGAGGGAAAAGAGAAAGAGGAGGGTAAATAGATAGAAGGAGAGAGAGAGAGAGACAGAGAGAGAGAGAGAGAGAGAGAGAAATGGAAAGGGAGAGAGGGAGATAGGAGAGAGAGATGGCCGATGGGGTGACTTCTCTTTTTGTGGTCCTCTCTCTCCCCTGTGATAGTCCACACACCAGATGCCCACTTTGGCAGAGCACGGCAAGGGGCTGACACACACACACACACACTCTCTAACACACACACACACACACACACACACACACACACACACACACACACACACACACACACACACACACACACACACACACACACACAGAGTGAGGAGTGGACACGCACACATACACAGTGTATGAACACACACACACATAGGGGCTGTAAAAGAGCACTGGTCCATCTGCCATCTCTCTGGCACTCAGGACATCGGGGGTCTCAGAGCAGCTATAGAGCCTCACTTGGACAGACTGTGAACAGTGTGAGTGTGTGTCAGAGAGACTGGTGGGAGGAGCGATAGGAGGATAAGCTCCTCCTCCTCCTCCTCTGTGGTTTCCAGTCCAGTCCAGTCTCCTCTGTGGTTTCCAGTCCAGTCCAGTCTCCTCTGTGGTTTCCAGTCCAGTCCAGTCTCCTCTGTGGTTTCCAGTCCAGTCCAGTCTCCTCTGTGGTTTCCAGTCCAGTCCAGTCTCCTCTGTGGTTTCCAGACAGAAACGTCTTACTGGGACTGATATGTTGTTGTTTATCTACCTTAGTTAGAACGAATGTTACGGACACAGAAACGTCTTACTGGGACTGATATGTTGTTGTTTATCTACCTTAGTTTGAATGAATGTTACGGACATAGAAACATCTTACTGGGACTGATATGTTGTTGTTTATCTTCCTTAGTTAGAACGAATGTTACGGACACAGAAACGTCTTACTGGGACTGATATGTTGTTGTTTATCTTCCTTAGTTAGAACGAATGTTACGGACACAGAAACGTCTTACTGGGACTGATATGTTGTTGTTTATCTACCTTAGTTTGAATGAATGTTACGGACACAGAAACATCTTACTGGGACTGATATGTTGTTGTTTATCTTCCTTAGTTAGAACGAATGTTACGGACACAGAAACGTCTTACTGGGACTGATATGTTGTTGTTTATCTTCCTTAGTTAGAACGAATGTTACGGACACAGAAACGTCTTACTGGGACTGATATGTTGTTGTTTATCTACCTTAGTTTGAATGAATGTTACGGACATAGAAACATCTTACTGGGACTGATATGTTGTTGTTTATCTTCCTTAGTTAGAACGAATGTTACGGACACAGAAACGTCTTACTGGGACTGATATGTTGTTGTTTATCTTCCTTAGTTAGAACGAATGTTACGGACACAGAAACGTCTTACTGGGACTGATATGTTGTTGTTTATCTACCTTAGTTGGAACAAATGACAGAAAACAGACGGGCTGTGAGTTTCGACGCTGTCAAAAGCATCACGCACTTCAACTTCGGGAGCAAGTCTATTTTCCTCGCGTCTATGGGAAAAGGAACCTACCAAAATGAACTGCAAAGCACACTGGGTATTATTATTGGCCTTGTTTCGGGGCAGATAATACTCGGCACCCTCATTAGAATAATACTCTGCATCCTCATTAGAATAATACTCAGCATCCTCATTAGAATAATACTCTGTGTGCTCATTAGAATAATACTCTGCATCCTCATTAGAATAATACTCTGCATGAGCATTAGAATAATACTCTGCATCCTCATTAGAATAATACTCTGCATGAGCATTAGAATAATACTCTGCATCCTCATTAGAATAATACTCAGCATATTCATTAGAATAATACTCTGCACCCTCATTAGAATAATACTCTGCATCCTCATTAGAATAATACTCAGCATCTTCATTAGAATAGTAACTCTGCATGCTCATTAGAATAATACTCAGCATCTTCATTAGAATAGTACTCAGCATCTTCATTAGAATAATACTCTGTGTGCTCATTAGAATAATACTTCAGCATCTTCATTAGAATAGTACTCAGCATCTTCATTAGAATAGTACTCTGCATGCTCATTAGAATAATACTCTGCATGAGCATTAGAATAATACTCTGCATCCTCATTAGAATAATAATCTGCATGATCATTAGAATAATACTCAGCATATTCATTAGAATAATACTCAGCATCCTCAATAGAATAATACTCTGCATTATTACATATTTACAAAATCTAAATTACAGCTCTCGAATGTATCTTGTTACAAAATCCATTGAGTGTAGTTTAGCCTAGTGTAATATACAAGTTACAAAATACTCAGAATAAATAATAATACGTATAGCATCTTGTGTGTTACAACCATGTGCTATTGTCACTGACTGTATAACAAACTGATGGTGAGGGAGTTTTGACTGTTGGTGAGGGAGTGTTTGACTGTTGGTGAGGGAGTTTTAACTGTTGGTGAGGGAGTAGTTTTAAACTGATGGTGAGGGAGTTTTAACTGTTGGTGAGGGAGTTTTGACTGTTGGGAGGGAGTCGTTTTAACTGTTGGTGAGGGAGTTTTAACTGTTGGTGAGGGAGTTTTAACTGATGGTGAGGGAGTTTTACTGTTGGTGAGGGGAGTTTTAAGCTGTTGGTGAGGGAGTTTAAACTGATGGTGAGGGAGTTTTAAAACTGTTGGTGAGGGAGTTTTAAACTGTTGGAGTGAGGGAGTCGTTTTTAACTGTTGGTGAGAGAGTAGTTTTGACTGTTTGGTGAGGGAGTTTTAACTGTTGGTGAGGGGAGTTTGAACTGTTGGTGAGGGAGTTTTTGACTGTTGGTGAGGGAGTCGTTTTAACTGTTGGTGAGAGAGTAGTTTTGACTGTTGGTGAGGGAGTTTTTAAAACTGTTGGTGAGAGAGTAGTTTTAAACTGATGGTGAGGGAGTTTTAACTGTTGGTGAGGGAGTTTTTAACTTTTGGTGAGGGAGTTTTAACTGTTGGGTGGGGAGTTTTGACTGTTGGTGAGGGAGTCGTTTTAAACTGTTGGTGAGAGAGTAGTTTTGACTGTTGGTGAGGGAGTTTTAAACTGTTGGTGAGGGAGTTTAACTGTTGGTGAGGGAGTTTTGACTGTTGGTGAGGGAGTCGTTTTAACTGTTGGTGAGAGAGTAGTTTTGACTGTTGGTGAGGGAGTTTTAAACTGATGGTGAGGGAGTCGTTTTAACTGTTGGTGAGGGAGTTTTAACTGTTGGTGAGGGAGTTTTAAACTGTTGGTGAGGGAGTTTTGACTGTTGGTGAGGGAGTCGTTTTAACTGTTGGTGAGAGAGTAGTTTTGACCTGTTGGTGAGGGAGTTTTAACTGTTGGTGAGGGAGTTTTAAACTGTTGGTGAGGGAGTTTTGACTGTTTGGTGAGGGAGTCGTTTTAACTGTTGGTGAGAGAGTAGTTTTGACTGTTGGTGAGGGAGTTTTAACTGATGGTGAGGGAGTCGTTTTAAACTGTTGGTGGAGGGAGTTTTAAAACTGTTGGTGAGGGAGTTT
Source organism: Oncorhynchus kisutch (assembly GCF_002021735.2). NCBI lineage: Eukaryota > Metazoa > Chordata > Actinopteri > Salmoniformes > Salmonidae > Oncorhynchus > Oncorhynchus kisutch. Next base: position 21,769 of record NW_022264441.1, read on the forward strand.
AAACTGTTGGTGGGGGAGTTTTAACTGTTGGTGAGGGAGTTCTACTGTTGGTGAGGGAGTAGTTTTAACTGTTGGTGAGGGAGTAGTTCTAACTGTTGGTGAGGGAGTAGTTTTAAACTGTTGGTGAGAGAGTTTTAAACTGATGGTGAGGGAGTTTTAACTGTTGGTGAGGGAGTTTTAAACTGTTGGTGAGAGAGTTTTAACTGTTGGTGAGAGATTAGTTTTAACTGTTGGTGAGGGAGTTTTAACTGTTGGTGAGGGAGTTTTAACTGATGGTGAGGGAGTTTTAAACTGTTGGTGGGGAGTAGTTTTAAACTGTTGGTGAGGGAGTAGTTTTAACTGTTGGTGAGGGAGTAGTTTTAAAACTGTGGTGAGAGAGTAGTTTTAACTGTTGGTGGAGGGAGTTTTAACTGATGGTGAGGGAGTTCTAACTGTTTTGTGGAGGCGTTTTAACTGTTGGTGGGGGGAGCAGTTTTGACTGTTGGTGAGGGATTAGTTTGACTGTTGTGGGGGAGTAGTTTTGACTGTTGGTGAGGGAGTTTTAAACTGATGGTGAGGGAGTTTTTAACTGTTGGTGGGGAGTAGTTTTAACTGTTGGTGAGGAGTCGTTTTAACTGTTGGTGAGAGAGTAGTTTTAACTGTTGGTGAGGGAGTTTAACTGATGGTGAGGGAGTTCTAAACTGTTTGTGAGGGAGGTTTTAACTGTTGTGGGGGAGCAGTTTGGACTGTTGGTGAGGGAGTATTTTGACTGTTGGTGGGGGGAGTAGTTTTGACTGTTGGTGAGGGAGTTTTAACTGTTGGTGAGAGAGTAGTTTTGACTGTTGGTGAGGGAGTTTTAACTGTTGGTGAGGGAGTAGTTTTAACTGTTGGTGAGGGAGTTTTAACTGTTGGTGAGGGAGTTTTAACTGTTGGTGAGGGAGTCGTTTTGACTGTTGGTGAGGGAGTTTTAACTGTTGGTGAGGGAGTTTTTAACTTTTGGTGAGGGAGTAGTTTTGACTGTTGGTGAGGGAGTAGTTTTAACTGTTGGTGAGGGAGTTTTAACTGTTGGTGAGAGAGTAGTTTTAACTGTTGGTGAGGGAGTTTTAACTGTTGGTGAGGGAGTTTTAACTGTTGGTGAGGGAGTTTTAACTGTTGGTGAGGGAGTTTTAACTGTTGGTGAGAGAGTTTTAACTGATGGTGAGGGAGTTTTAACTGTTGGTGAGGGAGTTTTAACTGTTGGTGAGGGAGTAGTTTTAACTGTTGGTGAGGGAGTAGTTTTAACTGTTGGTGAGGGAGTAGTTTTAACTGTTGGTGAGAGAGTTTTTAACTGTTGGTGAGGGAGTTTTAACTGTTGGTGAGGGAGTTTTAACTGTTGGTGAGAGAGTTTTAACTGTTGGTGAGAGAGTAGTTTTAACTGTTGGTGAGGGAGTAGTTTTAACTGTTGGTGAGGGAGTAGTTTTAACTGTTGGTGAGAGAGTAGTTTTAACTGTTGGTGAGGGAGTTTTAACTGTTGGTGAGGGAGTTTTAACTGTTGGTGAAGGAGTTTTAACTGTTGGTGAGGGAGTTTTAACTGTTGGTGAGGGAGTTTTAACTGTTGGTGAGGGAGTAGTTTTTAACTGTTGGTGAGGGAGTAGTTTTAACTGTTGGTGAGGAGTTTTAAACTGTTGGTGAGGGAGTTTTAACTGTTGGTGAGGGGTTTTAACTGTTGGTGAGGGGAGTAGTTTTAACTGTTTGGTGAGGGAGTTTTTAACTGTTGGTGAGGGAGTAGTTTTAAGCTGTTTGGTGAGGGAGTAGTTTTAACTGTTGGTGAGGGAGTTTTAACTGTTGGTGAGGGAGTATTTTTAACTGTTGGTGAGAGAGTTTTAACTGTTGGTGAGGGAGTTTTAACTGTTGGTGAGGGAGTAGTTTTAACTGTTGGTGAGGGAGTTTTAACTGTTGGTGAGGGAGTTTTAACTGTTGGTGAGGGAGTAGTTTTAACTGATGGTGAGGGAGTTTTAACTGTTGGTGAGAGAGTTTTAACTGTTGGTGAGAGAGTTTTAACTGATGGTGAGGGAGTTTTAACTGTTGGTGAGGGAGTAGTTTTAACTGATGGTGAGGGAGTTTTAACTGTTGGTGAGAGAGTTTTAACTGGGTGAGAGAGTTTTGAACTGTTGGTGAGGGGTGGTAGTTTTGACTGTTGGTGAGGGAGTAGTTTTAACTGTTGGTGAGGGAGTTTTAACTGTTGGTGAGGGAGTAGTTTTAACTGTGTTGTGGGAGTAGTTTTAACTGTTGGTGAGGGAGTAGTTTAACTGTTGGTGAGAGAGTAGTTTTGACTGTTGGTGAGGGAGTTTTAACTGTTGGTGAGGGAGTTTTAACTGTTGGTGAGGGAGTTTTAACTGTTGGTGAGGGAGTTTTCACTGTTGGTGAGGGAGTTTTAACTGTTGGTGAGAGAGTAGTTTTAACTGTTGGTGAGGGAGTTTTAACTGATGGTGAGGGAGTTTTAACTGATGGTCAGGGAGTAGTTTTAACTGTTGGTGAGAGAGTTTTAACTGTTGGTGAGGGAGTTCTAACTGTTGGTGAGGGAGTTTTAACTGTTGGTGAGGGAGTTTTAACTGTTGGTGAGGGAGTTTTAACTGTTGGTGAGAGAGTAGTATTGACTGTTGGTGAGAGAGTAGTTTTAACTGTTGGTGAGGGAGTTTTAACTGTTGGTGAGGGAGTAGTTTTAACTGTTGGTGAGGGAGTTTTAACTGTTGGTGAGGGAGTAGTTTTAACTGTTGGTGAGGGAGTAGTTTTAACTGTTGGTGAGGGAGTTTTAACTGTTGGTGAGGGAGTATTTTTGACTGTTGGTGAGAGAGTTTTAACTGATGGTGAGGGAGTTTTAACTGTTGGTGAGGGAGTTTTAACTGTTGGTGAGGGAGTCGTTTTAACTGTTGGTGAGAGAGTAGTTTTGACTGTTGGTGAGGGAGTTTTAACTGTTGGTGAGGGAGTTTTAACTGTTGGTTAGGGAGTTTTGACTGTTGGTGAGGGAGTCGTTTAACTGTTGGTGAGAGAGTAGTTTGACTGTTGGTGAGGGAGTTTTAACTGTTGGTGAGAGAGTAGTTTTAACTGATGGTGAGGGAGTTTTTAACTGTTGGTGAGGGAGTTTTTAACTTTTGGTGAGGGAGTTAGTTTTAACTGTTGGTGAGGGAGTTTTGACTGTTGGTGAGGGAGTCGTTTTAACTGTTGGTGAGAGAGTAGTTTTGACTGTTGGTGAGGGAGTTTTAACTGTTGGTGAGGGAGTTTTAACTGTTGGTGAGGGAGTTTTGACTGTTGGTGAGGGAGTCGTTTTAACTGTTGGTGAGAGAGTAGTTTTGACTGTTGGTGAGGGAGTTTTAACTGATGGTGAGGGAGTCGTTTTAACTGTTGGTGAGGGAGTTTTAACTGTTGGTGAGGGAGTTTTAACTGTTGGTGAGGGAGTTTTGACTGTTGGTGAGGGAGTCGTTTTAACTGTTGGTGAGAGAGTAGTTTTGACTGTTGGTGAGGGAGTTTTAACTGTTGGTGAGGGAGTTTTAACTGTTGGTGAGGGAGTTTTGACTGTTGGTGAGGGAGTCGTTTTAACTGTTGGTGAGAGAGTAGTTTGACTGTTGGTGAGGGAGTTTTAACTGATGGTGAGGGAGTCGTTTTAACTGTTGGTGAGGGAGTTTTAACTGTTGGTGAGGGAGTTTTAACTGTTGGTGAGGGAGTTTTAACTGTTGGTGAGGGAGTTCTAACTGTTGGTGAGGGAGTAGTTTTAACTGTTGGTGAGGGAGTAGTTCTAACTGTTGGTGAGGGAGTAGTTTTAACTGTTGGTGAGAGAGTTTTAACTGATGGTGAGGGAGTTTTAACTGTTGGTGAGGGAGTTTTAACTGTTGGTGAGAGAGTTTTAACTGTTGGTGAGAGATAGTTTTAACTGTTGGTGAGGGAGTTTTTAACTGTTGGTGAGGGAGTTTTAACTGATGGTGAGGAGTTTTAACTGTTGGTGGGGAGTAGTTTTAACTGTTGGTGAGGGAGTAGTTTTAACTGTTGGTGAGAGAGTAGTTTTAACTGTTGGTGAGGGAGTTTTAACTGATGGTGAGGGAGTTCTAACTGTTTGTGAGGGCGTTTTAACTGTTGGTGGGGGAGCAGTTTGACTGTTGGTGGGGGAGTAGTTTTTGACTGTTGGTGAGGGAGTTTTAACTGATGGTGAGGGAGTTTTAACTGTTGGTGGGGAGTAGTTTTAACTGTTGGTGAGGGAGTAGTTTTAACTGTTGGTGAGAGAGTAGTTTTAACTGTTGGTGAGGGAGTTTTAACTGATGGTGAGGGAGTTCTAACTGTTTGTGGGAGTTTTAACTGTTGGTGGGGGAGCAGTTTGGACTGTTGGTGAGGGAGTAGTTTTGACTGTTGGTGGGGGGAGTAGTTTGACTGTTGGTGAGGAGTTTTAACTGTTGTGTGAGAGAGTAGTTTTGACTGTTGGGAGGGAGTAGTTTTTAACTGTTGGTGAGGGAGTTTTAACTGTTGGTGAGTGAGGGAGTTTTAACTGTTGGTGAGGGAGTCGTTTTGACTGTTGGTGAGGGAGTTTTAACTGTGGTGAGGGAGTTTTAACTTTTGGTGAGAGAGTAGTTTGACTGTTGGTGAGGGAGTAGTTTTAACTGTTGGTGAGGAGTTTTTAACTGTTGGTGAGAGAGTAGTTTTAACTATTGGTGAGGGAGGAGTTTTAACTGTTGGTGAGGGAGAGTTTTAACTGTTGGTGAGGGATTTTTAACTGTTGGTGAGGGAGTTTTAACTGTTGGTGAGAGAGTTTAACTGATGGTGAGGGAGTTTTAACTGTTGGTGAGGGAGTTCTAACTGTTGGTGAGGGAGTAGTTTTAACTGTTGGTGAGGGAGTTTTTAACTGTTGGTGAGGGAGTTTTAACTGATGGTGAGGGAGTTTTTAACTGTTGGTGGGGGTAGTAGTGTTTTAACTGTTGGTGAGGGAGAGTTTTAACTGTTGGTGAGGGGTAGTTTTAACTGTTGGTGAGAGAGTAGTTTTAACTGTTGGTGAGGAGTTTTAACTGATGGTGAGGGAGTTCTAACTGTTTGTGAGGCGTTTTAACTGTTGGTGGGGAGCAGTTTTGACTGTTGGTGAGGGAGTAGTTTTGACTGTTGGTGGGGGAGTAGTTTTGACTGTTGGTGAGGGAGTTTTAACTGATGGTGAGGGAGTTTTAACTGTTGGTGGGGAGTAGTTTTAACTGTTGGTGAGGGAGTCGTTTTAACTGTTGGTGAGAGAGTAGTTTTAACTGTTGGTGAGGGAGTTTTAACTGATGGTGAGGGAGTTTAACTGTTTGTGAGGGAGTTTTAACTGTTGGTGGGGGGCAGTTTGGACTGTGGTGAGTGAGGGAGTTTTTTTGACTGTTGGTGGGGGAGTAGTTTTGACTGTTGGTGAGGGAGTTTTAACTGTGTGAGAGAGTAGTTTGACTGTGGTGAGGGGGAGTTTTAACTGTTGGTGAGGGAGTAGTTTTTAACTGTTGGTGAGGGAGTTTTAACTGTTGGTGAGGAGTTTTAACTGTTGGTGAGGGAGTCGTTTTGACTGTTGGTGAGGGAGTTTTAACTGTTGGTGAGGGAGTTTAACTTTTGGTGAGAGAGTAGTTTTGACTGTTGGTGAGGGAGTAGTTTTAACTGTTGGTGAGGGAGTTTTAACTGTTGGTGAGAGAGTAGTTTTTAACTATTGGTGAGGGAGTTTTAACTGTTGGTGAGGGAGTTTTAACTGTGGTGAGGGAGTTTTAACTGTTGGTGAGGGAGTTTTAACTGTTGGTGAGAGAGAGTTTTAACTGATGGTGAGGGAGTTTTAACTGTTGGTGAGGGAGTTCTAACTGTTGGTGAGGGAGTAGTTTTTAACTGTTGGTGAGGGAGTAGGAGTAGTAGTTTTTCTAACTGTTGGTGCGGGAGTAGTTTTAACTGTTGGTGAGAGAGTTTTAACTGATGGTGAGGGAGTTTTACTGTTGGTGAGGGAGTTTTAGCTGTTGGTGAGGAGTTTTAACTGTTGGTGAGAGAGTAGTTTTAACTGTTGGTGAGGGAAGTAGTTTTAAGTAGTTTTAACTGTTGGTGAGGGAGTAGTTTAAACTGTTGGTGAGAGAGAGTAGTTTTAACTGTTGGTGAGGGAGTTTTAAACTGTTGGTGAGGGAGTTTTAACTGTTGGTGAAGGAGTTTAACTGTTGGTGAGGGAGTTTTAACTGTTGGTGAGGGAGTTTTTAACTGTTGGTGAGGGAGTAGTTTTGACTGTTGGTGAGGAGTAGTTTTAACATTGGTGAGGGAGTTTTAACAGTTGGTGAGGGAGTTTTAAACTGTTGGTGAGGGGGTTTTAACTGTTGGTGAGGGAGTAGTTTTAACTGTTTGGTGAGGGAGTTTTAACTGTTGGTGAGGGAGTAGTTTTAACTGTTGGTGAGGGAGTAGTTTTAACTGTTGGTGAGGAGTTTTACTGTTGGTGAGGAGTATTTTGACTGTTGGTGAGAGAGTTTTAACTGATGGTGAGGGAGTTTTAACTGTTGGTGAGGGAGTAGTTTTAACTGTTGGTGAGGGAGTTTTAAACTGTTGGTGAGGGAGTTTTAACTGTTGGTGAGGGAGTAGTTTTAAACTGATGGTGAGGGAGTTTTAACTGTTGGTGAGAGAGTTTTAACTGTTGGTGAGAGAGTTTTAACTGATGGTGAGGGAGTTTAAACTGTTGGTGAGGGAGTTTTTTTAACTGATGGTGGAGGGAGTTTTAACTGTTGGTGAGAGAGTGTTTTAACTGTTGGTGAGAGAGGTTTTGACTGTTGGTGAGGGGTAGTTTTGACTGTTGGTGAGGGAGTGTTTAACTGTTGGTGAGGGAGTTTTAACTGTTGGTGAGGGAGTAGTTTTAACTGTTGGTGAGGGAGTAGTTTTAACTGTTGGTGAGAGATAGTTTGACTGTTGGTGAGGGAGTTTTTAAAACTGTTGGTGAGGAGTTTTAACTGTTGGTGAGGGAGTTTTAACTGTTGGTGAGGGAGTTTTCACTGTTGGTGAGGGAGTTTTTAACTGTTGGTGAGAGAGTAGTTTTTTAACTGTTGGTGAAGGGAGTTTTTAACTGATGGTGAGGGAGTTTTAACTGATGGTCAGGAGTAGTTTTAACTGTTGGTGAGAGAGTTTTAACTGTTGGTGAGGGAGTTCTAACTGTTGTGTGAGGGAGTTTTAACTGTTGGGTGAGGGAGTTTTAACTGTTGGTGAGGGAGTTTTAAACTGTTGGTGAGAGAGTAGTATTGACTGTTTTGGTGAGAGAGTAGTTTTTAAACTGTTTGGTGAGGGAGTTTTAACTGTTGTGAGGAGTAGTTTTAACTGTTGGTGAGGGAGTTTTAACTGTTGGTGAGGGAGTAGTTTTAACTGTGGTGAGGGAGGTAGTTTTGACTGTTGGTGAGGAGTTTTAACTGTTGGTGAGGGATTATTTTTGACTGTTGGTGAGAGAGTTTT
>NW_022264442.1:0-29158 GCF_002021735.2 Oncorhynchus kisutch
TCCTTCAGGTGAGCCTCGATGTCCCTCACCTCCTCCATCAGGTCAATGGTCCGTTTGTTGTCAGCACAGCCCTGGTCCGACTGGACTTTCAGGGCTTTGACTCCCCGCCTGCCCTTCTTCTTCTTTCCCCTCTTGGAGGGAGCTGCATGTGGAGGGACGGGAACAGCCACACTCTACTGCTGCTGAATGACTATTTACCTGGATGGACTCCAGAGAGTGAGATCCGGGTCGAACTTGGGCTCCGTCCACCCCCACCACGTTCTTCAGTGGGGCCAGAGCTATGTGCTCAATCCTTCGTGGCAAGGCCTCGTGGAGCTTTCGGCCGCGGAATGCACTGAATATAGGGGACGAAGTGGTGCGCGAAGGTGCTGCCAACCCTGAAGAGCATCCGGACATAATTCTCATGGATAGCACTTATCTTTCTGTGCTTTGCTTCCATGGCCTCTCTTTCAGCTCTCTGCATCTGCAGAGTCTGGCATCACTGATGAAGCCACGATGGCCCTCTGCGATTGGGTAGCTCTCCTGATAGCCCTGGATCACAATGGTACAGTATGAAATGTATAAACAGAAGTGAAGAAGGCAAAATAGTTTCTACAGTGTGTCATGAAAAACTTTTAAAGCTAAAGATTTTATGGATGTAGGCCTACTGTATGTCTATGAAACCACAAAATAAACAGTGATATTTTTGGAAAAACGTTGGAAAAACTGATGAGCCTTACAAAACTTGAAAACTGTCCTGGTCATCCTGTTGGTTTAAAGCATGTTTTGCTTCCTCAGTTTTCGATGACGCTCTTCATCTGTGAGTTTCTCCTTCTGGAGTTTGTCAAAACTCACTTGATTTTCTCCCTCGATAGCCATTGATGATAAATATTAACACTCTCAAAATAAGAACTTAACCTATCTCTGTGAGAGATCTATCATGAAATGAATTTTGCTTGTCAGATGGAACCAGCAATGATATCATGGCAAGGCTTCCGTTACATTGTGATGTCATAATGGGGTCTGTTGACAGTGCTGAGCACATCAGCACATGAACATTAAATGAAAGCTTTTTGATTCCCATATAAAATCATGAATGTGGTGAATTTGTAAATATATATATATATATATATATATATATATATATATAAACACAGCAAAAAAAAAAAGAATCCTGTCTTTCAAAGATAATTCGTAAAAATCCAAGCCACTTCACAGATCTTCATTGTAAAGGGTTTAAACACTGTTTCCCATGTTTCCCACGCACAATCCCTACATCAGTGCTCAGACTACCCGCAATAAGCTGAGAGGCTGAACTGAGGGCTTGTAGGCCTGTTGTAAGGCAGGTCCTCATTAGACATCACCGGCAACAGCGTCGCCTATGGGCACAAACCCACCGTCGCTGGACCAGAAAGGACTGCCAAAAAGAGTCGCGGTTTCGTCTCACCAGGGGTGATGGTCAGATTTACGTTTATCGTTGAAGGAATGAGCGTTACACCGAGGCCTGTACTCTGGAGCGATATCGATTTGGACGCAGTGTGTCACAGCATCATCGGACTAAGCTTGTTGTCATTGCAGGCAGTCTCAACGCTGTGTATTACAGGGAAGACATCCTCCTCCCTCATGTGGTACACTTCCTGCAGGCTCATCCTGACCCTCCAGCATGACAATGCCACCAGCCATACTGCTCGTTCTGTGCATGATTTCCTGCAAGACAGGAATATCAGTGTTCTGCCATGGTCAGCGAAGAGCCCGGATCTCAATCCCATTGAGCACATCTGGGACCTGTTGGATCGGAGGGTGAGAGCTAGGGCCATTCCCCCCAGAAATGTCTGGGAACTTGCAGGTACCTAGGTGGAAGAGTGGGGTAACATGGTACAGCAAGAACTGGCAAATCTGGTGCAGTCCATGAGGAGGAGACGCACTGCAGTACTTAATGCAGTTGATGGCCACACCAGATACTGACTGTTACTTTGGATTTTGACCATTGATTTTGATTATTCCATTTCTGTTAGTCAAATTTCTGTGGAACTGGTTCAGTTTATGTCTCAGTTGTTGAATCTTGTTATGTTCATACAAATATTTACACATGTTAAGTTTGCTGAAAATAAAAGCAATTGACAGTGAGAGGACATTTCTTTTTTTGCTGAGTTTATATATATATATATACACTGTATACAGTTGAAGTCGGAAGTTTACATACACCTTAGCCAAATACATTTAAACTCAGTTTTTCACAATTCCTGAAATTTAATCCTGGTAAAAATCCCCTGTTTTAGGTCGGTTAGGATCACCACTTTATTTTAAGAATGTGAAATGTCAGAATAATAGTAGAGAGATTTATTTATTTCAGCTTGTATTTCTTTCATCACATTCCCAGTGGGTCAGAAGTTTACATACACTCAATTAGTATTTGGTAGCATTGCCTTTAAATTGTTTAACTTGGGTCAAACGTTATGGGTAGCCTTCCAAAAGCTTCCCACAATAAGTTGTGTGAATTTTGGCCCATTCCTCCTGACAGAGCTGGTGTAACTGAGACAGGTTTGTAGGCCTTCTTGCTCGCACACGCTTTTTCAGTTCTGCCCACACATTTTCTATAGGATTGAGGTCAGGGCTTTGTGATGGCCACTCCAATACCTTGCCTTTGTTGTCCAAACTTTTTATGGCCGCAGGGGCCGTATTGAGTAGCTTGGATTAAAAGGTGCCCATTGTAAACGGCCAGCTCCTCAGTCTCAGTTCCTAATATAAGCATATTATTATTAGTATTGGATAGAAAACACTCTAAAGTTTCCAAAACAAATATTGTCTGAGTATAACAGAACTGATATTGCAGGCGAAACCCTGAGGAAAATCAAAACAGGAAGTGGCTTCTATTTTGAAAACTCCATGTTCCATAGGCTCCCCTTGCTCCATTTAAAGGGATATCAACCAGATTCCCTTTCCTATCGCTTCCTCAAGGTGTCAACAGTCTTCAGACATAGTTTCAGGCTTTTATTTTGAAAAATGAGCCAGACAGATAACATCGCGTCAAGTGGTCACATGAGTTTTGCTTGCGCAACAGAGTTTGGACAGCTATTGCTTTTCCCTCTCCTACTGTGAATTACATTTGCGGTTGATATATTATCGATTATATATTTTAAAAACAACCTGGGGATTGGTTATAAAAAACGTTTGACATGTTTCTGTGGACATTATGGAAACTATTTGGAATTTGTCTGCGTTGTGGTGACCGCTCTTTCCTGTTGATTTCTGAACATAATGCACCAAACAAACGGAGGTATTTTGGATATAAAAATAATGTTATGGAACAAAAGGAACATTTGTTGTGTAACTGGGAGTCTGGTGAGTGAAAACATCCGAAGATCAAAGGTAAACGATTCATTTAATTGCTTTTCTGATTTTCGTGACCGATCTACTTGATGCTAAGTGTACTTAATGTTTTGTCGAGCGATCGATAAACTTACACAAACACTTGGATTGCTTTCGCTGCAAAGCATCATTTCAAAATCTGACATGACAGGTGGATTAACAAAAGGCTAAACTGTGTTTTCCTATAATGCACTTGTGATTTCATGAATATAAATATTTTTAATAATATTTATTGAATGTAGCGCTATGCTATACAGCGGTTGTTGATGACACTTATCCCGTTAACGGGATTGCAGCCATAACAAGTTAATCCCTTCTCTTAACATGTATGGCACCAAAACATAATCAAGCAGCCTGCCAATTACGCAAGACTTTAGTTCGAAGTTAACTGAGATTAATCAACAACTGGATACATTTCTTTATTTCTAAAGTGAAACTATCCTCCGCATTGGAGTATCTCTACAAGTACAAGTTTAACCAGTATTTCAGTTGTTTTTACCGTCCCATGAAGAAGTGTGGCAGGCCTGTGAGGGAGGATCCTACAGCCATGAGGAAACAGCCCTTAGCAATGAACCTGGGCCGGTGCAGCTTCGCCCCAAAATGGCTGACCACAGCCAGAAACAGCAGGTTACCTGCAAGAAACCACAACACTACAGTAGTCAGGAATAGCAAATTATAAACACTGTTATTTTTTTAACTAAAAATGACATATCAGTTTGGATACTAGGCTGCAACAACATAGCATCAAATACAACAATGTTAGGGGTTTGACAGTAGAGTCATGGACAAACGCCAGTCAATCAATTAATAGGAACAACTATAAAACTGGACAGTATTGAGAGCAGACTCTGATTGAACCACAAAAAAATGGATCATACTGTAGTCTGTATCTGGTTTTTACTACATGAATTCTCAAGCAACTCAATGTTATTGTTGAAACCCATCTCAAAGCTGCCGTCTATGAGTCCGATGAGAGAGCAGGACAGGTCAAAGTGTCTCTCTGAGTGATGGCACTCTTCATGTAGGTCCCTGACAGAGCTTTGGTGAAGGAGGCGAACTACAGGGCCACGATGAACTGCTGACAAACACAAGAGAGAGAACATTAGTGTGTGTTTGTCCGTGTGTATGTGCATGCGTGGATGCGTGTGCAGACAGAGTACATGTGTAGCTGAGGTGGCCTGCAATAGTAAAAAGAACGGACACAAGTTTAAGTCTGCAAAGTTCTGCCGCTTTCTTTATTTTGAAGAATATTTTTTTTCTCTTGTTCAATTGTCTATTTTCTTGTTAGTAATTTGAAAATATTCACATCAAACAAGTGCACACTTTAAATTAAACAACATAAATGCACTTTACCTAAAGCAGAATTAAAAAATGTTCCACAAATAACCCTGTCTTAGTGTACGGTTTCACATGAAAACCACAATGTATTTCACATTCATACAATAGAAACACCTATATATGAAACCATAAATAACTGAATGTTTCTCTATATACCTCTACAGAAAAGTGACAACAATACATTCAGCTTTAAGATAGTGACACCTCCAGAAAATCGTCTCTCTCTCACTGTATGCACTAAAAGTCCACCAGACTGAGCGTGCTCGGCCAGTTTACCAGCTAGTGAGCACAATTTTACACAAAACAACCAATAACATGTAAAACAAACTCAGAAATCCCTAACAAATGGATTCTTGATAAAAAATCTCCTAGACAAAATCCAGTACAAGTCAGCTACTCAGTAAACATAGTCTTTGTGACTCGTAAATGTTTTTTTTACCTCAGCTAGCATCAAGCTAGCATCAAGCTAACATATACTCCCACTCAATGTAAATCACGTTCTTCTCACTCAGTTCGACACAAAGCCAAAACAAAACCTTTCCTAACGTGCTAATATCTGGACAACGTTGTTAAATAGCATGTTATTACATATTGTGTATATATTTGAACGTTTGAAGTGCTGTTACATACCTGTAATAGTAAAAGAACTGACACAGTTTACCTCTGTAAAGTTCTGGTCCTTATTCTGCAGATGGTGAGCACTTGACCAGAACTTAATGTTTCTCCTGCTACAACAGTGCAACAGCGCCATCTATTGGCCTGATGGACTGCTAACGCTAAAGTATGTAGAAAATCCCATTAAGATTCATTAAGACAAATACAGAAACAATTAGGGGGGATAAATAATAAATGGGTGTCTGTTTTTAGTGACTTTGTTTTCAACCCATTACACATGCACAATCATACATGTGCATTTAAAGCATTATTAAGAACTTTGAGTGTGGAACTGCAGGGCGTTTACGCAAAAAACACATGAATTTCACATGAACACGGGAAGTGTTCCAAAAACATGTTTTAATGTAATCTTATGTGAAGATAATGTGATAACATGTCAAGCAACATGTGATTACATTAAACTACACATGTGAAAATGTGATCACGTTGTGTTCCAAAATGTAATTTGTGCTCACATAAAATGTAAGTTGAAATCATGTGGTTTTTCTGTAAGGGCAGGAATATAAGATGCATTTTGATGTGACATGATGTTACATGATCTTGAAAATGCAATGTTCTTTGAGGTTCTTCCATGTTCCTTTCCATGTATTTTCCATTTTACTTTCCCTCAGTCCTTTTCACTTTCCTTGTCAAAACAAGCTGTCCCCGTCAAGACTTATTCAGCTTCTGATGGATTTTAAACCATTCAACAAATAGTTTTATAATGAAGAGTAGACCCAAGTAAACACCCTGGATTCTTTACACAGACATTGAAAGGCAAAAATGTCGAATTTGGACTCATCAAACCAAAGGACATATTTCCACCAGTCTAAGGTCCATTGCTCATGTTTCTTGGCCCAAACAAGTCTTCTTAATTTTGGTGTCCGTCCTTTAGTAGTGGTTTCAATGGAGCAGTTCGACCATGAAAGTCTGATTCACGCAGTCTCCTCTGAACAGTGCATGTTGAGATGTGTGTGTTTCTTGAACTCTGTGAATAATTTATTTGGGCTCAAATCTGAGGTGCAGTTCACTCTACTGAACTTATCCTCTGCAGCAAAGGTAACTCTGGGTCTTCCTCATGAGAGCCAGTTTCATCATTGCGCTTCATGGTTTTTGCGACTGCACTAGAAGAAACTTTCAAAGTTCTTAAAATGTTCCGTATTGACTGACCTTCATGTCTTTAGTAATGATGGGATGTTGTTTCTCTTTGCTTATTTGAGCTGTTCATGGCATAAAATGGACGTGGTCTTTTACCAAATAGGGATATCTTCTGTAAACCATCCTTACCTTGTCACAACACAACCTGTTGGCTCAAACGCTTTAAGAAGGAAAGAAATTCCACAAATTAACTTTTAAGAAGGTACACCTGTTAATTGAAAAACATTCCAGGTGACTACCTCATGAAAAGGTTGGAGAGAATGCCAAGAGTGTGCAAAGTGGTCAAGGAAAAGGATGGCTACTTCGAAGATTCTCAAATATAAAATATATTTTGATTTGTTTAACACTTTTTGCTTACTGCATGATTCCAATTGTGCTATTTCATAGTTTTGATGTCTTCACTATTATTCTAAAATGTAAAAAAATTTAAAATGAAAGAAAAACCCTTAAATGAGTAGGTGTGTCCAGACTTTTGACTGGTACTGTATATATTATGGTAATGCAAATATGGTAAAATCCAAGGGTGCAAAGCTTTTGGAGACTTACCCAGAAAGACTCACAGCTTTAATCGCTGCCAAAGGTGATTCTAACATGTATTGTGAATACTTATGTAAATTAGATATTTCTGTATTTCATTTTCAATACATTTGAAAAAAACCATTAAAACATGTTTTCACTTTGTCATTATGGGGTATTGTCTGTAGCTGGGTGAGATGATAAAAAACTATAATTTAATCCATTTGGAATTCAGGCTGTAAGAAAACAAAATGAGGAATAAGTTAAGGGGTATGAACACTTTCTGAAGGCACTTTATATCTGCAAGAAAGTGATAAATGAGTGACTCTTTGAAAGGGGGTCATATATACATTGCCTTATTAAAAATAAAAATAAAGCTATCGTGCTATAATCGGCATAGTTTCTCAGACCAAATCTTCATTCTGGTTTAAACAAAGCAATCTGATCATGCTCCAGTAAAATACACGCTACAGGGAATAAAAAAAAGGCTTCTGCAAAGCACATATACATTGTCCAATCAACATCCACACATTGATTTCATTCTTCGGGTCTTTATTCAAACACAAACACACGTGGAATAAAATGATCTTTCAGTGTCTTGTTGCAGGTTGTGCAATGTTCGAAAGTGTGTGAGAGATTAGCATTAATGTTTGTGTATGTGTGTGGGGTCAAGTTTGGACGGTCGTACATATGCAAATAGGCAAGATTGTACATTTCAGGTCCATGGACAGCAGCAATATCGGCATAGCGACATCTGTCATTCAGCACCACATGACAGTAGACAGCGGCCATCTCATGTGAAGTTGGCACTGGGGAAATCCCATGTAATGAGAAGCGAGGCCAAGGAGGCAAAAAGACTGAAGGAGAAGACTCCCACAGGAACTCTATGCTAAACTGTTCTGCCACATTCACTTCAAATGTTACATCTTTCGATTTGTAAATAATAGGGAATACATCTGCAAATAATTGAAACTGATTATTCAAACTACACTGTACAGCTTTTGTGTGTCTGTGCATCATAGGTACAACAGTAAGCAATTCCGTTCTCAAATGTCTGTTTATTGGGAGAAACAAAAGGAAAAACACCTGTTAGACCATTACAATGCGGACTGTCATGCATTTTTACTATTACCAACAAGACAACGAAGTGATACGTGTCATGGAGACTAAAAACGGATACTTTCCAAACACCAAAAGTTCCTACGCTGAGCGATATTGTTTACTACACTATTATTCATACAATCCAAGTCATACGTTTATTGTCATTCATACTCTTATTTTTAACCGAATATCTTTTCAAAAGTGTCCATTCTGTCAATTCAGAGCATGGAAAAATATTGGAATAATGTGCTTAAGGGGACTGACACTCAAGCCGCACAACAGGATAACACAACAACCACATTTTCAATTGACAATCATTGCTTTAAATGGATGTGGTCGATAGATTTGTATAGGTGTAGCAGTGTGATGTTGTTCCCCTATATTATGCACCAAATTGCACACAAGGACCAATTCAAATCGGCCAGGTCAAGAGGGGATGTTAATAATTTGATAATAATACTAATAATTCAGTGTATTTTTAAAAAATGTAATTACAGCTGCATAGCTAAAGTGTACAAACACTTTGTTACAATGTGGATAATATAAAGATATTGTATAGGCATATATAAACAATGTATTTAACTTGGAAACCAAGGTTGGATTAGTTGGTCTAAGCAACATGCACCTGGATAATCGGGTCATGAATCTGGACGGGCTCCTACATCCTCATATACACATTATGACAAAATAAAGAGTGTAATGTTTCACGAAATAAAGACATAGAAGCATACCCAATTATACAGGTTCTACACATTCCATTTCTCCATGGCAATAGAATGTAAACATTCTATTTTGCGCCAAACATCCCTACAACTCAATTCTAAGTGCAGCATATTGGAGGACTCCAGCCATTGATCATTCGCGACTTTAAGTCACTCCTGTTATCTCTAGACCATCTCATTTCTTCCCCATCTTACCATGGATAGGGTTTGGTGCATTCCGGAGTTCACTTATGGTCCCACAAAGGTAATCTTTGGAGAAATTAATTTTAGCATACTGTAAATGCCTGTGCATAATGTGCATAACAAAGCATCATTATTTTCATTATCTTCAAAGGATTTCTGTAGAAGCAGCCTTTATTTTCAGACTCTGCAGGCCTGCTGGGAGGAAACATATTACAATAAACAGGTAAGATTCAGCCCACAAAAACAGAAACAACAGAAAAAGAGTTGTATTTCAAGACAGTTTAGAGAAGGTGGTCATAAGAGTTCTTAATAATCACTTGCAAATTGTGAGGCATGAGCAGTTGTGAAATGTTGCGAGAGGCCCTTCTGAAAGCACATGATATGGTATTTCGTGGCACAGACTCACACCTTACCTCATCTTGCAGAAGAAGCTCATGGTCCACTATCTGCTGCTCCAGAGTCAAGGCCAGGTCCCTCCCCATGTCACCACGGAGCACATGAGCAACTGGCTGGTGTCTCAGGGCAAAAAATCTCTTAGGGAGAGGTGAGTACCACGTCAGCACTCACATTCACTGCCATTCCCTGCCACCAGCAGCACTCCAGGAGGTGTGGGTAAAATAAACAACAGAAAAATCAGAAGCCAGGAAAGTTGAATTGCTCTGCGTTTTATTTGAAGGGTGTGGAAGGAAACCCTGGAGGAAGGAAACGACCTCGCTCGGCTGGTAAGAGAATGAGAGTTAGAGACAAACTACAAGTTAGTGAGCTCTTTACTAGCCTTTCAACAACGAGTTAGCACAGCAGAATAGATCTGTTGTGAAATTACACCAATGGGACTTCCTGTTTCATACTGCAGGCCTGGGAAGTAAACACTTGCCTAAAAATGATGAACATAGAGCACGAGGCTTTCTGCAAGCTCCGCCGCTCCATGCACCCCACCTCGCCAGCTGACATGTGAGTTCCATGTACTGCCCTGCATATGACTTGATCCATTTATCTACACATCTGGAACTACGCAGAAACAGACTAAGACAGTGTTCTAAGTGAGTACATTGCACATCGTTTACCTTTGTTTTCTCCTTATTGTTGATTTCAGCGATCCAAAGGTCCACAGCATCGTGGAGAAAGCTGTGAGAAGCATTCTGGGCGAGCAGTCCAATGAGCCCCATAGCAACCTGCTCAGCCCATCTCAGGTGGTGGTGGAGGTGGTGCCCAGGCTCCTCCTGGCCCTGTGGCTTCAGCCAGAGGAAGGCCATTCAGAGCACCCAATCCTAATAATGGCCGTGGGCATGGTGGCGGCCGTAGTGGAGAAGCTCTCCTGCATGTTAAAGGACCCATCCCCTCACATCCCTTTCTCCCGGGCTGCTGCTTTTGACTCGGTGCGGTCGATCCTCGGGAGAATCAGTCAGTCCTTCTCCACCGATGACCTGCAGAGCCCTTTTTATATGAGCTCTGTCTGTGGCTTTGTGGCTGACGAGGTGCAGAGCTGTTTCCAGCCCCCTGCAGCCACCCTACCAGTCCCCCCTGTGCTCACGGTGGCCGTTTCCACCACACTACCAGCTGGCATCCAAGCAGGTGAGTAGCAATGATAGAGAACACTCTGACAGATGCCTGTTCTGATGACATCTTGGTGCCTTGTAGTAGTAGAGCTCATCAGGATTGTTGTTTTCACCCACAATACAGACCCGGCTTCTTCCCACCTGGAGGTTGAGGACATCACCCCTAAGACAGAGGCAGATCCGGCTTCTTCCCACCTGGAGGTTGTGGCTATCACCACTAACACAGAGGCAGATCCGGGTTCTTCCCACCTGGAGGTTGAGGACATCACCCCTAAGACAGAGGCAGATCCGGGTTCTTCCCACCTGGAGGTTGAGGACATCACCCCTAAGACAGAGGCAGATCCGGCTTCTTCCCACCTGGAGGTTGAGGACATCACCCCTAAGACAGAGGCAGATCCGGGTTCTTCCCACCTGGAGGTTCAAGACATCACCACTAACACAGAGGCAGATCCGGCTTCTTCCCACCTGGAGGTTCAAGACATCACCCCTAACACAGAGGCAGATCCGGCTTCTTCCCACGTGAATGTGGTGGACACCACCCCTAATACAGAAGCAGAGCCCATCTCTTCCCTCTTGGAGGTTGTGGACGTCACACATGAAGAAAGGATTCTCACGATGGCCGTCTTCGCCACTCTGCCAGCTGACATCCAAGCAGGTGAGTAACACTTAGAGAGCACTCTGACAGGTGTCGTTTGTCATGACATCTTAGTAGAACCTTTCAACTGGCCAGTGTTTAGAAGCTACGGTTTGCATTAGTTTACATTCTGATCCTCTTTTTTCCCTTTCCAGAGGATGTTGCTGTGGTCATCCCGGATGTCACCCCACACGTCACCAAGGATGTGACACTGGATGTTCCATGCAGAGCTAGGAAAGGGGCAGTCCGGCGATTATTTTGCAGGCTTTGGAGGGCAGTGTGCTGCTGCGCCTGCCACAAGGAAGAGGAGGAACAATATTAATTATTCATCACACCTGCAGAAAAGGGATTGAACCATAGAGCATTAAATTATTCACATTATAATTGAACTCAATTCTGATTTTCTTCTGTTTACTACTTAATTTCTTAACTTTTCTATAAACTTTCACTTTGCAAGTGTGGATTAGGTTGTGTAAATAAGTGGGACACATCCCAATGTTGATGCTTTGAATAATTTACTTTGTACATTTAAAAAAAACATGTCTTATTTGACAACAAAAATGGAGGGCGCTCAACCAACGTTGAGTTGAGGTGCAACCAAATATTTGAATCATCATAGAAAAGGAAAAAGCCCAACTCTTGCTCACTATAAAAAATGCATTGTTTTATTCAAGCAAGGTTAAAAGATTAACGTTTCGGCCTAGTCTTTGACAATATGCAAGTTCTATTTGCCCAGTAAAAGGGTGACCCAGACTCACCCTGGTTCTTGGGGGTTGAAGACAGTGAAAAATGATCATTAAGTAAATGGGACTTCTCAATTATTGAATACAAATCTTGACTTGAGGATTAGAGCTGGCAGGCTGACTTGCTAGGCCTGAAAGCCCTCTGCCTCTACCTCTGTGTGGTTCATCTCAACTAAGAGCTTGTGTGGGTTGTCTTTCTCTGTGGGTGTGAATCACTATGACCTCTCCCTCTGCCTGCCATTTGGCTGATCAGAAGCCATCTGCTCTTTCTTGCTCACATGAACAGGAGGAATGGCCTCTGGGGTAACCTCCTCCATCTATCTAATGCCTCTTCCACCTCCACTTTCTGTCTGTGTTTGATTGAGGTCACTCGTTCTCTCTCACTGGGTATTGGATAGTTCCTCCTCCTCTATGTCTTTGTGAGGGTGGAGGGAGTTATCCTGTTCTGGCGCCCTCTAAGGGTGTGCATCATAAACTCTTTCGGTGTGTTGAAGGGTTCAGTGGTTTTGGAGGGAGTCTGAAGTTCGATCTCTAGCGATAAGTGTAGGGGCTGTCCCGTGGTGGTGTCCCCCTCCCTCCAAAGGAGGAGCAACTGAGACATGTGATGAGGCCAAGGAAGATCACTCTGCAAGGACGGGATAGGACACATCACAACACTGCAGCTCATTCATATTCAAACACACCTCAGAGTACGGACACAAACCCCCCTCCCCCACACATAGACAATTAATTTACCTGTACATATCAGAATCATACATTCTACCCCCACAAGTATTGATCCCCCACCTCAAACATGTTGAGTCAATTCCAGATGCTGGAATGCAGGTGCAGTAGGGCCAAGTATGTAATGATGTGATACCCGTGTACCCCATATCTGACCAGGTGAATCCAGGTTAACGCTATAATCCCTTATGGATGTCACTAGTTAAATCCACTTAAATTAGTATAGATAAAGAGGAGGAGACAGGTAAAAAAAATATTGTAAGGCTTGAGACAATTGAGACATGGATTGTGTATGTGTGTCATTCAGAGGGTGAATGGGCAAGACCAAATATTTAAGTCCCTTTGAACAGAGTATGGTAGAATTTTGTGTCAAGAACTGCCATGCTGTTGGGATTTTCACACTCAACACTTTTCCCTGAGTATCAACAATGGTCCACCACCAAGGGGGGGAAACTCAATAGGAAGGTGTTCTTAATGTGTTGTTCACTCAGTGTAGATCAATCCCTAGCATATACTTTCATTTGTATGTGTACTGATACTGTAAATACACAAATTATATTAATGTTATCTACAATATATTATAATACCGTAAGCCTCCCTGCTGCAGGGGCATTTCCTCCTACAATTTTGAGCTGATTTTCTTCACTTTAGCAATATTTTGTATCTTTGTTCATTTTCACATTTATTGTGTTTGGAATGGCACTGTTACTACAGGAGATGATGCTATCATAAAGTATTTGATGTAAGTATGTAGGATAATTACCCATAATGCTCACTGACAGAATTTCCTAGTTCTGACTTGAAGGGCCTTCTATTTTTTATTTTATTTTATTTTACCTTTATTTAACCAGGTAGGCAAGTTGAGAACAAGTTCTCATTTACAATTGCGACCTGGCCAAGATAAAGCAAAGCAGTTCGACAGATAAAACGACACAGAGTTACACATGGAGTAAAAACAAACATACAGTCAATAATGCAGTATAAACAAGTCTATATACAATGTGAGCAAATGAGGTGAGAAGGGAGGTAAGGGCAAAAAAGGCCAAGATGGCAAAGTAAATACAATATAGCAAGTAAAATACTGGAATGGTAGTTTTGCAATGGAAGAATGTGCAAAGTAGAAATAAAAAAATAATGGGGTGCAAAGGAGCAAAATAAATAAATAAATTAAAATTAAATACAGTTGGGAAAGAGGTAGTTGTTTGGGCTAAATTATAGGTGGGCTATGTACAGGTGCAGTAATCTGTGAGCTGCTCTGACAGTTGGTGCTTAAAGCTAGTGAGGGAGATAAGTGTTTCCAGTTTCAGAGATTTTTGTAGTTCGTTCCAGTCATTGGCAGCAGAGAACTGGAAGGAGAGGCGGCCAAAGAAAGAATTGGTTTTGGGGGTGACTAGAGAGATATACCTGCTGGAGCGTGTGCTACAGGTGGGAGATGCTATGGTGACCAGCGAGCTGAGATAAGGGGGGACTTTACCTAGCAGGGTCTTGTAGATGACATGGAGCCAGTGGGTTTGGCGACGAGTATGATGTAGGGCAGGTCAGTAACCAAATTATTTTACTGTGCCCAGTCGCACACAGACTTTTATGGTCACACAAGTTGCCACCGGTGGATTCAAGATGAGTAGCCTAACAATTATTTACATGGCCCCAGGTACATTTGCAACCAAATAATTTTTCTGTGAGAAATCAATAATAGTTAAACACATAGGATAACAGTCAGCAATTGACAGTGAGCAATGAGCAAGATAAGCATAGACGGGAAGTTGACAATAGCTTATTATTAGTGTAAATTAATCAGATCCAATGATTTACCGCCCTTAGGGTGGGGTACCGCTAGTCATCATTATTATAATGACCATCTCAATCATTATCACCATACCATCATAGACTTATTCTTCTGTACCTGAGACTCATCTGACACTACCTTAGACATGGCAGTCTGCAACTCAATACACTGCCCCTGCATGGTGTTCAGCGTCCCCTGCATGTGGTTAATCGAATGCTTAACATCGTTCAGCAGGATCTGAATCTCAAGCCTGCAAGAAATCAGGTGGTTCAACACACTGAGATGACGAGAGGCTTCAGACCATGCCCATTGGACCATCTTTAGGATTCTTTCTCACTTAACACCAATCTTATTAGGAATGTAACTTTGTGCAGAAGATGTTACTATAGTGTTATTTAGAAGGAAAAAAGTGTACTTTGTCAGGCGCCAAAAAGATGACGGCATGTCTCCCTGCTCCAGTGAGCTCTGCTGGCAGGTCTTGCTCACTGTTGGAGGAACAGGAGCCAAATTAGAGGAAAAATATCTATGGTAAGATAATGTAATACAATCTTTAAACCCATCAGAAGTATAGTGCTTACCTCCATGAAAATATTGGTCCATGTTATTTATGGCTGCATTGTCCCAATGTTGACCACTTGTTCCAACTTGTGATGAGAAGGTCTTGATGAAACGATCAAGTCAACATTTTGTTAGATATTTCAGAGATAGCATTAACAATTGTACATGAGACAGTGCTTCCAGATATTGAGGTATCTTCCTTCTGAGGTATGTAAAAAAAAAAATCTGGTGTGTGAGTACTCACATGAAAGGAATCCATGATTCTAGAATCTAGATTAAGCCAATCATGTATGTGATTACAATCCTATGGGTCAGCAATGGAATGATTGCTACACAGCTTTCAGGAGACTTTATGTCCTGGGCCTGGATGAATCATTGA
Source organism: Oncorhynchus kisutch (assembly GCF_002021735.2). Lineage (NCBI taxonomy): Eukaryota > Metazoa > Chordata > Actinopteri > Salmoniformes > Salmonidae > Oncorhynchus > Oncorhynchus kisutch. Next base: position 15,400 of record NW_022264442.1, read on the forward strand.
AATACAAGTAATATTGTGAATTTGGGATGAATAATTGCCATTGTAATTTGGAATATTCCATCAAAGTTATTTGTTTTGACAGTCAAAACAACTAACTCTTACGATTAATCACTTGACTGGAGTAATTTGAGTTCGGAACTAAAACATTAAAAGTAGGCTATAGCTTGACGCATATCCTTACCTTGGACAAGCCTATCCAAAAGGCCTGTCCAGTCGTGCGTGAAGATACCTTTAGCCAGATAAAAGTGCGGTACGGTTTGAGACACGCTCGGTATTGTGAAATTTTCATTTATAATTTACACTGTAGAATGACCTGCAAGCCAATCAGAATCTAGTTTTAAACAACACTGTGGGTTCCATGGAACGTCACAAACATATTAGGCCACTTGCGTCACAGATTACAGTCACTGAACATGGGTTTAATAGCTATATTGGCTATATGTACAGTATATGCACATCGTATTGAATTGAGATTACATTTACTGCACCACTGTAATTATGTAGCCTAATCCTATGAGGACCATATGTGAAATGTCAGAATCATGGCACATGAAAACATAATGAAATTGACTGCAGATTATAAAATTCACTGTGACACAATATCCATGAAATTCCAATTAAATTAAATTGAACTAACGTGGAATAAACATTGAATTGATGTATGTGCCCAGTGGGAAGTGATCAATTCGAAAAGATTGAATACATACAGTATTACAAAGAAAGAGATACAAAAATTGCTTAGAAAAGCTTGAAAAAGTCTAATTTCCCCGGGCCACTCAAAAGTCAAATGTATGTACGCATTACTGTACATCGCTTTGGATGAAAGCGTCTGCTTTCAAATCCCTGACTCTCACACATATTTACAATCTCGCAATGTTTATTTCTGGGGCTTTCACATTTTGTGAAGTAAATGATGTGCAGGAGAGCTCCATGAAATCAGTGACATGGTCAAGATGGCGACATGAGAGGGTGGAACATTTCTAGCTGAGGAACAATTTTATGGTTCTCTGATAAAGTTTATAGTTTTAGACTGCAGTTGGAATTTGTTTTTCATTTTCACAAAAAACGATATCTAACCATACAATGAATAATTTTGTAATTGATCAATCCATTGACATATTTTTGACGATTTCCAACGAACAAGCTAGCTATCGAAACGTTTCAGCGTGTGCCGTTAAGTTAGCCTGCTAACGTCTTCATAGCTAGAAGCATGTAATCAGGACATGACCAAACTGTTGCTGAGATAATGGATGTTGAAACTTCCAAGGAGAAAAGAGGCATTGTTGAAACTCACTCATATGTTTGCAGTGTAAAAAAAGGGGGGTGAATGCGATTCATACCCGAATACCCCAACCAAGGAGCAACTTCCAAAGAAGCTGAGAAGTGAACCATAAATGAGCCAGCTACAGGACAACATCGTCCGCATCCTCATGGCTAAAATCAAAGAGAGTACAGATAACATCATGAATTTGGTGTAAAACAACACTGTCAGTATCGTTAACCTGAAGAAATCGATTGATTTCAGTGCTGAGGAAGTAAAAACTCTGAAGCAGCAGAACGCAACATTGAACATTCAGGTTGCAAAGCAGGAGAAGAAACTCACTGAAATGGAGTCAAAAGGTAAACGAGAATGACCGGTATAGTCGGAGATGGAATCTTCGAATTTATGGAATAGCAGAAAAATCTGACGAGAACATCAAAGCAAGACATTTGCAGGGCAATAGGAGGAGCGAAATGTTGTTGCAGGTTCTCTGGATGTAGTGCACCGCCTGGGTAGGCTGAGAGATGGGGAAAACAACCAGCCACCACGACCAGTGATCATGAGATTCATCTCCAGGACAGTGAGGGACATGACATGGAAAAGTGCAAAGAAAAATGACTATTTAAAGAAGAACAACCTGAGGTTCAAGGAGGATCTGACAGCATTTGACAAAGAAGCTCAGAATCATCTGAGGCTGGATTTATCAAGTGAGTTGTGCAGGACTGAGTTTTATTTGCATCTGATAAAACTTGATATTTCTTGAGGAAAGAGCATTGTTTGTGTGAGCCAAACTTTTTGTTATATATATATTTATTTTATGGCAGGGAAATTCGCACTGACACTTAATGTTAACTTGATGGCTATAACTTTTTACCAATTTATGGTACAATGTTATTTGCAATTGTATAAATATATATATATATATAGAATTTATATTGAAACTTATAACTTATATTGAAATTGTTATATGCAAGGATGAAAAACAAAGGACTGAATTGAACTTTAACTAATTGAACCTCGGGTTGATGAGGGATATTTCGTTATACGGTCGAGTATTATTATCCAAAGCTGAAGGGTTATCCAGATTGGTTTATGTCTCGTTGTCAGTTGACTTACCCCCTAAAATTGTAAAGGACTTAGATAAGATTATTTATAGTTTTATTTGATGTGATATCCACAAAAATGATGTGGCTATATTGAAGCAACATCTCAAGACATCAGTCAGGAAGTTAAGGCTTGGTCGCAAGTGGGTATTCCAAATGGACAATAACCCCAAGTATACTTCCAAAGTTGTGGCAAAATGACTTAAGGACAACAAAGTCAAGGTATTGGAGTGGCCATCACAAAGCCCTGATCTCAATCCTATAGAAAATGTGTGGGCAGAACTGAAAAAGCGTGTGCGAGCAAGGAGGCCTACAAACCTGACTCAGTTACACCAGCTCTGTCAGGAGGAATGGGCCAAAATTCAGTAAACTTATTGTGGGAAGCTTGTGGAAGACCAACCGAAACGTTTGACCCAAGTTAAACAATTTAAAGGCAATGCTACCAAATACTAATTGAGTGTATGTAAACTTCTGACCCACTGGGAACGTGATGAAAGAAATAAAAGCTGAAATAAATAATTATCTCTAGTATTATTCTGACATTTCACATTCTTAAAATAAAGTGATGATTCTAACTGACCTAAGACAGGGATTTTTTACTAGGATTAAATATCAGGAATTGTGAAAAACTGAGTTTAAGTGTATTTGGCTAAGGTCTATGTAAACATCAGACTTCAACTATACCTAGAAGTGCACACTATTTTTATTCTTTTTTAATGTATGTATATAGTCAACTATAGTCAACTATACAACTTCTACTACTACTACACTTTATATCATCCAATAATATATAATGAAAAACACTCAACATGAAGAATTAATGCAATTATGTTAATTTCAAATATTTATTTTGAAATATAGATTAGGTGCTCTTCTTTTTATAGCAGGAAGTAAAGGGACTGGACAAGGCTTTGCCTATAGCTGAAAACATCCTGGAAATGAGCAAACGCTTCCATGGTTTCTTCTTGGTGGAGCATACACTCTCTGTTCGGCAGGATTCTTGATCATTGACAATTGCTGGGGGGAAAAATGTAAACATAACATTTTCTTTAACTGACCCTAGTTAGTGTGAAGAATTAGTATTGCATTATTATTATTTAAATTGTAATATTCTACATAATTTACAAATGTCGGGCGGCAGGTAGCCTAGCAGTCTCAATCCGCCTATTTAACGCAGAAGTGTTACATAGGCCCCCCCAGGGCTTAGACTGTTTAGTGCCAAAAAGAAGGGGATAAAAACATGCAAAAAATATATATATACATATAAATAAATATATATATTTCGTCAACTTTCTTATATCTCTCAGATTTAGGACAGACACTTCAGTTCCATGTAGTGAATCTGTTATTCAATGCGTTTGTATGGGCAAATAGCAGTAAGGCCGATACAAACCCCTCGGCCCAGACAGGGCTTAGACTCTTGTGGGTTAAAAAGCATGATCATTACAAAGGTGCAACTCGTGCTGGAGGCAATAAAAGGCCACGCTAAAATGTGCAGTTTTGTCACACCACACAACGCCACAGATGTCTCAGAGACAGAGACTGAGAAAAATAGGAGCAAGGAAAAACGCTGGTTGACTTGTTTTGAGGGAGCGTGCAATTGGCATGCTGACTGCAGGAATGTCCACCAGAGCTGTGGCCAGAGAATTGGATGTTTATTTCTTTACCATAAAACGCCTTCAATGTCGTTTTAGAGAATTTGGCAGTATGTCCAACAGGCCTCACAACCACAGACCAAGTATATGGCGTTGTGTTGGCTGTAGGGTTATGGTGTGGGCAGGCATAATCTACGGACAACGAATACAATTGCATTTTATCAATGGCAATTTGAATGCACAGAGATACCGTCACGAGATCCTTAGGCCCATTGTCGTGCCATTCATCCGCCGCCATCACCTCATGTTTCAGCATGGTAATGCATGGCCCCATGTCGAAAGGCCTGCATACTCACCAGACATGTCACCCATTTAGCATGTTTGTGATGCTCTGGATTGACGTGTACAACAGCGTGTTCCAGTTCCCACCAATATTCAACAACTTCGCACAGCTATTGAAGAGGAGTGGGACAACATTCCATAGGCCACAATCAACAGCCTGATCAACTCTATGCGAAGGAGAAGTGTCACGCTGCATGAGGGAAATGGTGGTCACACCAGATACTGACTGGTTTTCTGATCCACGCCTACCTTTTTTTAAGGTATCTGTGACGAACAGATGCATATCTGTATTCCCAGTCATGTGAAATCCATAGATAAGGGCCAAGTGAACGTATTTCAATTGACTGATTTCCATATATGAACTGTAACTCAATAAAATCTTTGAAATTGTTGCGTTTATATTTTTGTTCAGTACACATTTGAGTGTATTGACTTACCTGTTTCACTGACGGCAGGGGTCTGGTTCTGGGAAGGTGTTGGAGTGCAGTGGTTCTTCTTGTTGACCTTCTTTGTACACTGGGTAACAAACAGTCATTTATACAGTAGGAGAAATTGCACACAAAGGGTAACAGTGTTTACCATCATACTGTACGTAATGAATAAAAATAATCTTAAAAATGTGTATTTTGATGACATATGTACCTTTTGGTTGAGTCCACAGAGAGCGCTGAATCTTCCTCTCTTCTTTTCCTTTCTACAAGTAAGCCCAGAATTACCTACCTCGTCACTGCCAAGTACATTGTGTGATGACAACTGTGTCATGGAGGGAGGTGAAGAGCTAGCCTCATTGCATTTAGCTAGTAGTTCCCTAGTTAATGATTTGACTAGGGCATCGTCAAACGCATAATCCGTTGACTTCATTGCAACCTGGAGCATCTTCTCTGACCCAAATTCTTGAAGAAGCCCCTTGTAGACAGCCTTGAAAATCTTTTTGATTTTCAGATTCTGGGGGTAGGCTTGAGTTGGTTCAAGGCCTGAGGTGCCACAGAACTCAGACAGAACCCTCTTTGTGAGAACTCTTGATGTTTCACCAATGTCAGAGGATTCCAGTAATGTGAAAGGGGTGATCATTGACAGCAATCTAACAATCAGTAAAAGTACCAAAGAGGTGTCGTCATTGCTAGTGGAGTCAAATGATGCATGTTGTATCAGAGTCCATGGCTGATGGAGTTGATGGATGCACAGAGACACTAGACATCTCCAGATCTTTGTTGTCCATCTTAGTTGTCCACCTCTCCTAAAACTTGAATATCCACAGTTCCACCGTTGTGTGTGCTGCTGCCAGACAGAGAGGGTCTAGGCAATGATTTGGAACTAGACTGACGGCAAGTGGTCATGAGAGCCGGTCTGTCAGAGTCAAGTGTTCCAGCATCAGTTGGGGACAACCCATTGATTATGTTCATCAACTCTGATAATTCTTCTGATGAATTGGAGGCCACAGAACAGGTATCCATGACCTGATTGACCATTATATTGGTGAAAAGGCTCTTTGTGTCAAAGTAAACCTGTGAGGAACTAACGGAGATGGCAGAAGAGCTCGGCATAAGCCAACTTGTTTCCTGCAGAGAATCATCAGAGATGATAGTTTGGCAGAAATCGGATCCTTGTGATGGGGGAGGAAGCCAGAAGACAATCTGCTGTAGCAGATGTTTTATTGACTCCGTAGCAAAGGAGTATACAAGGTCAGATGGAAACTCCCTGGATTCTTCAGAAGCATTCAATCCTGTCTTCAGCTTCAAAAGAATAGAGTCAGACACGCTCTTGCCAGCTGGCACAAAAAGAGCCTGTGGGGTGTTGTGACTTTTTATGAGCTCATAAACTTTGTCAGTGAGCTCATGTGAGAAGTTCTGAAGACCGTCCCTGGGGCTGAGTCTCGCAAGTCTTCTTGTAAAAGAAGTGACATCATCTGCAGTGGCTATGTGTTCCGTATCTTCTCTTGGAATGACCTCCATAACAGTGTCAACTATGGCAGAGATGGTTTGCCTTGTGTAATTTGTTGACCCTTGTGAATGAGTTGAGGAGTCACTCATATCAATGACCGAACTCCTAATGATAGGACAATAGATTTCAACAGGCCACTCATTGGGGACTGGAGTGCCTGGAAGAGAATTTGTAAAATCACTCTGGGACCCTCTGGTCATGGCAGAGGTGATGGACAGGGAGGACTTTGAGGAGGATGGCCGGTGTATCTCGTGTCCATCAGTTCTCACCATGTCAACATCCTCCAACATGGAGCCCACGATGGAACGAGTCAAGAGGCCTTTCTCTGAGGTGCTCATCCTCTCTGACATAGACACTCTCCTCTGGATTGTCATCAGAGTCTGACTAATTAAGGCTTTGGAATAATTTACCATGCTGGTCTGGCTGCCTTCATGTTCACTGTAAGTCATTTGTGTAGAAGTAGCTGTTCTGCATATGGATTCGGCATGTTTGGGGGCCTCAACCACATTGTCTAGGAGGACCGGTTGTTGCTGGGCAAAAAAATCCTTGACCTTGATGAACACATTGTTGAACAGGTTTACAGTGCCTGACCAAATGATCTTTCCTTTCACATTGGCCCCGTTCTGAACACTGACAGGAAGGGTTGAAGCTGACAGGGATCTCTCTAACTGGCCAGACACTGAAGCATCAGACATTTTAGTGATCTGGGGGAAGCTATTAAGGTCTTTAGTGATGCTTATGATGATGTTGGATGCTGCAGAATTGGTGTGCAGAGAAGAGGTGAACAAAGGTGGAGTTCCACTCTTCTGAAGGATTTTGACATCTCTATCATCACCATCGTTACTGGACTCTGCACAAATGTCTGCACTTCTACCATCAAGGCTGGTATTTACAATGCCAATTAACCCTGATTGAAGGATCCCACCAGCCATATGTGAGGCTTTAGTTTGAAACTCCTCAGTACATAGTTTGTCAAAGGCTGTGGATTTAAGACTTCTAGAGGATGCCTCCTCCTCATCATTGTTGATCTCACCATGCAAATTGTCCTGTGTATTGACAGCATAGTCATCAACAGATAAATATGATTTGGAGGCGGCAAGGACGTCAATCTGAGAAACAACGGCATCCAAAAGCTTGGACAGGTCTTCTGTATCTCCTTTTAGGCTAGAGAGGCATTCCTCCATGGATTCCGCAGAGTGATACACAGTGAGGATCTGACTAATGACCTCCTTGGTACAGGTTTGAAGGTCCGCTTGGATTTCAAGAGAATCCCTATTACAAGTCACCTGAGAATCTAAACTTTCACTAGGAGCTTGTTTGAGAGTCTCATCATGTATTGGTGTAACACCATCGATGACCTTTACAGAGTCTTGGCAGGGAGTGAGAAAACGCCTCAGCATTTCTCGAAATCTATGATATATAATACGAGCAGCATGAAGGGTGCTCACTTTTGAAATTCTGAAATTTTCAGAGTGATGTGCCTGCATGGACTGAACAATAGTCTCCACATCTGTTACAAAAGTGTCCAGCAATTTAGATGCTTCAGAGTCTCCCAGTAAGCTGTTTGTAAAGGGGTTGACAGATCTCAGAGCTTCGCTCACTGCCTTTCTAGCCTTTGTCTGGAAAGACACACTGGAGAGTTTCTTCATATTTATAATTGGAAGACTCAGGGTAGATTCACTGTTGGTGGTGCTGTCCTGCAGACCAAGTGGAAAAGTGAGATGGGAGAGACATTGTTCACTGTCTAACAACTCAGATGGTGAGGGGGAACACGAACTGGTGAAATCATTCAAGTCAGACATGATGCCATCCACAAATAGAATGGCCTCCAGAGACTCTTCAGAATCACACTCTCCAACAGAAGATGAGAACTTCTCCATCACCTCAGTCTTATACAAGACAAGAACCTGGCTGGCAATCGCTTTTGTGGTGTCAAGGAGGACTTGGTCTTGCAAATACTTTTTGAGAGCCAAGAGAGGTTTTGGGGTCTCACTTTGTCCTTTTTGTTCATTCATAGATGAGGGGGTTATTAAAAGTGGTTTACAAGAAATGGAGTCCGATGTGTCAGCCTCACCATTACTGGAATGACCGATGTCTAGGCACAAAGTTGGAACCATTGTGAAATAATCTTTTGTGCTCTCCACAAATGTACTTGCGAGATACCCTTTTTCTGGACAGGTAAGAATCCTCTTCAGCGTATTTTTCATGTCGTAGTAACAGCCAACAGTGTAAGACCAGATCTTACTCTGATGGTTTTCAAGAAGGATCTGCTCACTCTGTGCAGGAGAGCAGGATGCCCTGATAGACTGGGTAAGATTGTCCATGTCTGAAACAAAGGTACTTACCAACTCAGAGGCCTCAGGGTCAATCATAAGGTCACTGATCTCACCTATCCGAGGAGTTGGACAAGATGATGTAGTGCCAGAACAACATGATGTACAACCCCTGAATCTTTTAACAATCTCCCGGATCGATTCAGTGGCCTTGGTCTGAAACTCCTCAGTGAGTAGTCTATCCATACTTTGTGTTGACAGACGAAGACTAGATTTGGCACCTTTGATATTGAGGTTGCTCTCTCCTTGTTTTAGCATCTCCTCTGGACTTTTACAAGCTTCAAGCATCTTCATATGGTCAGCAACAACACAAAGCAGTTCCCTCTTGTCGGGGTCATTTTCTTCCTTATTGCTGAAGTTCAAAACAGTGCCACTGAGGGCTGTCATGACCTGTCCTGTTAAATGTGTCATATCCACCTCAACACCATCCTCTCTGAGAACAACAATCTGCTCAACACTCTTCCCATTAATATACATCTGAAGTATGTTGGAAACGCCAGACACCATCTCCTCGACAACCTTGGTTCTGGAGACACCACCACTGGCAAAAATAACAGGGGACATTCGCCCAGAGACGGGAGTTTGGATGGCCACAGAGATTATGGAATTGACCTTCTTTGACACTTCTCCAACAATAAACCGGGATAGACTTTGAGTGTCTACCTGGTCCTCTCTTTGGATACAGAGGACATTGTTCAGCGACTCTTTGAAGGAATCCTGGACACCAGTGAGGAGACTGTCCTCAGTAATCCCAAAAAAGTCCCTGAGTGGCTCAGATGATATAGACTCACCATCTCCCTGAGTATTTGGCAACACTGTCTGAGACCTTTGAGAATACAAAGCAAACAATACAGCATTCCATATTCAATAGTAGACACGGTAGTGACATTAATACATCATTCAGTAATCAGTTAAACTGGTCATTAAGAGTAAACTGTTATACAGATAACAAAACATATTTTCACAAAATGGGTTATGAATAGTTAGGTGAAACCGGTTTCTTTAGGAATGACTGAACATACCCATTACGTGAGGAGCTTGATTTGGCCGTGCAACACCTTGAGGATTTGCTGCTGCCTCTCTTGCGAACCTTCAGGTTTGTGCTAGAGGATCTCTCTGATTCTGTCAGAGACTTGCCGGATACTGGAGACACATGGCTGTATATCCGTACAAAACGGAAAATTGCAGGGATGATGACCTCCAGGATGGCCTCAGATACAAACCGCACAATCTCCAGGCACATCTCTGCAAGCAATGCCCTCATCACCTGTAGGACCGAAACAGTGTAGGTAGATTACTCATAGCCGGGCTCTGAAACCAAGCTCCTCGAAGAGATACCAACAATCTCACATATGTTCATGAGAATCATGAAAGTGGCATACATTGGAAAGCATGAAAAGCAGTAGGCTACTAAAAAGCTCTTTGAATGAAACTGTTTGTGATAATGTGGATGATACTGTAGATAGATAAAAGGCTTGTATCTAATATTCTTGAAACATCTATTAATATATCTATGAATCATTTTCAGGGTTAAGGGACTTACAGGGTCCATCCTGCCAATGCTTAACTGCCTCCATTGCCTATAGGAGATAATTTGATGTTTTTAGCACCAAAAAGCAACACACACAATTTATAAAATCCTCCGGATGACATTGCATTCAAATACTACAATAGAAGTTTGGACATACTCCTCAGTAAGTTTTTCCAGAAACCGGATGATAATCGGGTTGAAGGCATCCGGATCGATTGGCGGGAGGTCAAGAGCCCTGGTCTGACAGGCCCTGGAGACACACTCACTTAGGATCTTCTCATTAGATTGTCCCTGGTGAGATGTCCCCTGAACTGCCATCGCAGAGAATTCCACAGATGTAGAGGGACCTGTGTGCAAAGCAGCATTCACCAAGGTAAAGAAGTCAGAAAACATGTAACCTTCTGAGGCAAATATGTATTAGCCAACTTTGTGAAGTTAAGTAGCCAAGAAAGTATAACATGTGCACTCTGCTATTAGTCCTCTGCTCAATAGATGTCCATACTAAATTACATTTACATGCAAAAGGATTACATTCAGTGAAATTAGAGTTTCATTTATGACCTGCATCAGTGATCTGCTCCACTTTGTTTCTCTTGGTCCTCTTGGCCTAAAAAGACAATACAGTCAATGATATACACGCAGATACTGTATGAAGCCATTCCAATACAGCCCTTTGAGTAGAGCAAGGGTAAGACTGATTGCAGGGCTGTCCCCGACAAAAAAAAATATTTGTCGACCGAGAGTCATCCTTTTCTAATGTTAAAATGTATTTTTCCATATCAGACACAGCCTATGTGTTTGAATACAATCACCTACATAGGCACTGAGCTTGGCTGATGCTTTAAGCACACTGTTTAATTAAATAATTAAGACACACAAATGACTCAAGAAAGAGCCCGATGGTGACACTGTATTAAAAGAAATGACAGCGAGTGCCTGTGTGACAGGTGCACGTTGTCTCGCTCTCCTCGCTACTGCAGCGAAAAGGCACCACATAACAGCAACTGTTTATTGTGCTGTCCATGCTGAAGACGCAATATCATTTCAGCCATTTAGTTTCTTCCTTACAGTTCTGGAAACGTCTTCTTTACAGTTCTGGAAACTTCTTCTTTACAGTTCTGGAAACTTCTTCTTTACAGTTCTGGAAACTTTAGAGTGTTTTCTATCCTAATCCGACAATTATATGCATATTCTAGTTTCTGGGGCTGAGAAATAGGCCGTTTCAAATGGGTATGTTTTTTTAGCCAAAAACGAAAAATACTGCCCCCTACGCGCAAAAGGTTAAGCAAATGTTAAGAAATACCAGTCTGTTCTAACGACTAAAAATGATAAAGCCATTATTACAGCATAGCAAATATTAAAAACAGCCGAATCTGTGAAATTGCTTAATTCAACATTTTGCCGGTGCATGAGGCTTGGTGCTCAGTAGTCTATGCGGTCCCAATAATAACAGTGGAGAAGATGGAGGGAACCATTACCTCATACGTGAAGAAATGGCTGGGTGTCCCACGATGCCTGAGTAACATCGGCCTCTATGGCAAAGGGGTCCTTGAACTACCTCTTACAAGTCTAACGGAGGAGTACAAGTGCTCTAAAGTAAGACTTCAGATGACATTGAAGGACTCCAAAGACCAGACCATTAGCAAGGCTGCACCTCCCCTACAAACTGGACGGAAATGGACATCATCCAAGGCTGTGCAGCAAGCAACATCAGCCCTGAGACACCAAGACATTGTGGGGAATATCCAGCATGGAAGAGGAGGCTTTGGCCTGGCAGCAAGCAAACCAACATTCCATAAGGCAACAACATCTGAACGCAGGAAGCTGGTGGTCGAGGAGGTGCGCAGACAGGAGGAGACTGCAAGAAGTGCAAAGGCTGTCTCTCTTGCTAAACAAGGGCAATGGACGCGGTGGGAAGGCCTGGAGAGGAGAAATATCAACTGGAGTGAGCTTTGGCAAATGGAGGCAAGCAACATCAGCTTCATCATAAGAGCTGTTTATGATGTGCTTCCATCACCAAAAAATCTACATCAATGTTATGGCAAGGACTCGACCTGCCCCCTCTGCCCAGCTCCAGCGACTCTCAGGCATATAATGACAGGTTGCAAGACCAGCCTCTCACAAGGCCGCTACACCTGGAGGCACAATCAGGTCCTCAAGAGCCTGGCTACAGCACTTGAGACCAAGAGGAGTGCAACCAATTCATTACCTCCAAAAACAAGCAATCCCGTCAAAACAACAACATTCATCCGGGAGGGAACAGAAAAGGCCCAAGTATCCTCCTATGAAGCCAGAAACTGGACACCTAGCCATGGCCGGGGACTGGAAGATCCTTGTCGATATTGGCCAAGCAACTAATTTTTCCATCTGAGATTGCTTCTACCAAACCTTAGGGCCAGACATGGTACTCTGGTCCCCTTCACGAAAGGCTGTGTACATCATAGAGCTCACAGTCCCGTTGGCAAAACTCTGTTGCAAGAGGCCTACGAACGTAAGAAACTGCGTTACACAGAGTTGGCAGGAGACGCAACTCAGCGTGGCTGGAATGCAAAAGTCTGGCCAGTTGAAGTGGGATGCAGAGGATTCGTGCTTCTTCCACCATCAGGTTGCTGAAAGAACTGTGGAATCCATGGACAGGCTCTGCGGCAGACCGTCAGAGCAGTTTCTCAAGCAGCTGAAAGAGGCGGCCAGTGGATCTGGATCAAACGGAAGGACCCTTGCTGGGCTATAACTTCATGACCCCCCACCCCCACCTGAGAACCCAATTCAGATCCCTCCAACTTGAGGAGGGTATATGAGGTATGCGGTCAGCTGTAGGGCTGGCTCAGGGAAGAGGACGCCCTGCCTTGCATAGTCCCGTGGGACATCTAATTGGGCATGGGACACAAGCTAAGGCTTGATCACCCTTTAGCTGGCCACCTTTGATGAGGGTGTTTAGTGATTAAGGCCGAAACACCCACTGATTCGAAGGCACACTACTGAGGATGTGTCCCAAAATTGACATCTTAACCCAGTCTAAGAAAAAACCTCCCATGCCACTCTGTCAACATCACGGCAAATCTCATGTGAGTGCATTCCTATCTATTGCACAATGGACAGTTTTTAACATCTCGTCCCGTGTTTTATGATTCTTAACAAATACTCAAACAGGCAACAGAAGCTATCTGTCTTACTCCTGTATATATGTTACAGCCAGTCAAGTTTGGACACCCTACTCATTCAAGGCTTTTCTTTATTTGTACATTTCTACATTGTAGAATAGTAGTGAAGACATCACAAACTATGAAATAACACATATGGAATCAGGTAGGTACCAAAAAGGGTTAAACAAATAAAAATATTTTATATTTGAGATTCTTCAAAGTAGCCATCCTTGCCTTGATGGCATTTTTGCACACTCTTGGCATTCTCTCAACCAGCTTCACCTGGAAGCTTCCAACAGTCTTGAAGGAGTTCCCACATATGCTGAGAACTTATTGGCTGCTTTTCCTTCACTCTGTGGTCCAATTCATCCCAAAACATCTCAATTGGGTTGAGGTTGGGTGATTGTGGATGTCAGGTCATCTGATGCAGCCCTCCATCACTCTCATTCTTGGTCAAATAGCCCTTACAGCCTGGAGATTGCAAACCAGATGGGATGGCGTATCACTGCA
>NW_022264443.1:0-29091 GCF_002021735.2 Oncorhynchus kisutch
GGGGTATAACATCAACCTGTGTCCTGGTCGTGCTGGTGTGGGGGTATAACATCAACCTGTGTGTCCTGGTTGTGGCTGGTGTGGAGTGGGGTATAACATCACCCTGTGTGTCCTGGTCGTGCTGGTGTGGTGGGTATAACATCAACCTGGTGTCCTGGTCGTGCTGGTGTGGGGGTATAACCTCAACCTGTGTGTCCTGGTCGTGCTGGTTGGGGTATAACATCAACCTGTGTGTCCTGGTCGTGCTGGTGTGGGGTATAACATCAACCTGTGTGTCCTGGTCGTGCTGGTGTGGGTATAACATCAACCTGTGTGTCCTGGTCGTGCTGGTGTGGGGGTATAACATCACCCTGTGTGTCCTGGTCGTGCTGGTGTGGGGTATAACATCAACCTGTGTGTCCTGGTCGTGCTGGTGTGTGGGTATAACATCAACCTGTGTGTCCTGGTCGTGCTGGTGTGGGGGTATAACATCAACCTGTGTGTCCTGTCGTGCTGGTGTGGGGTATAACATCAACCTGTGTGTCCTGGTCGTGCTGGTGTGGGGGTATAACATCAACCTGTGTGTCCTGGTCGTGCTGGTGTGGGGGTATAACATCAACCTGTGTGTCCTGGTCGTGCTGTGTGGGGTATACATCAACCTGTGTGTCCTGGTCGTGCTGTGTGGGGGTATAACATCAACCTGTTTGTCCTGGTCGTGCTGGTGTGGGGGTATAACATCAACCTGTGTGTCCTGGTCGTGCTGGTGTGGGGGTATAACATCAACCTGTGTGTCCTGGTCGTGCTGGTGTGGGGGTATAACATCAACCTGTGTGTCCTGGTCGTGCTGGTGTGGGGGTATAACATCAACCTGTGTGTCCTGGTCGTGCTGGTGTGGGGGTATAACATCAACCTGTGTGTCCTGGTCGTGCTGGTGTGGGGGTATAACTCAACCTGTGTCCTGGTCGTGCTGGTGTGGGGGTATAACATCAACCTGTGTGTCCTGGTCGTGCTGGTGTGGGGGTATAACATCAACCTGTGTGTCCTGGTCGTGCTGGTGTGGGGGTATAACATCAACCTGTGTGTCCTGGTCGTGCTGTGTGGGGTATAACATCAAACTGTGTGTCCTGGTCGTGCTGTGTGGGTGGGTATAACATCAACCTGTGTCCTGGTCGTGCTGGTGTGGGGGTATAACATCAACCTGTGTCCTGGTCGTTGTGGTGGGTATAACATCAACCTGTGTGTCCTGTCGTGCTGGTGTGGGGGTATAATATCAACCTGTGTCCTGGTCGTGCTGGTGTGGGGGTATAACACATCAACCTGTGTGTCCTGGTCGTGCTGGTGTGGGGTATAACATCAACCTGTGTGTCCTGGTCGTGCTGGTGTGGGGGTATAACATCAACCTGTGTGTCCTGGTCGTGCTGCTGTGTGGGGGTATAACATCAACCTGTGTCCTGGTCGTGCTGGTGTGGGGGTATAACATCAACCTGTGTGTCCTGGTCGTGCTGGTGTGGGGTATAATATCAACCTGTGTCCTGGTCGTGCTGTGGTGGGGTATAACATCAACCTGTGTGTCCTGGTCGTGCTGGTGTGGGGGTATAATATCAACCTGTGTCCTGGTCGTGCTGGTGTGGGGGTATAATATCAACCTGTGTGTCCTGGTCGTGCTGGTTGTGGGTATAACATCAACCTGTGTGTCCTGGTCGTGCTGGTGGGGGTATAACATCAACCTGTGTGTCCTGGTCGTGCTGGTGTGGGGGTATAACATCAACTGTGTGTCCTGGTCGTGCTGGTGTGGGGTATAACATCAACCTGTGTGTCCTGGTCGTGCTGGTGTGGGGGTATAAATCAACCTGTGTGTCCTGGTCGTGCTGGTGTGGGGTAATATCAACCTGTGTGTCCTGGTCGTGCTGGTGTGGGGGTATAACATCAACCTGTGTGTCCTGGTCGTGCTGGTGTGGGGGTATAATATCAACCTGTGTCCTGGTCGTGCTGGTGTGGGGGTATAACATCAACCTGTGTGTCCTGGTCGTGCTGGTGTGGGGGTATAACTCAACCTCTGTGTGTCCTGGTCGTGCTGGTGTGGGGGTATAACATCAACCTGTGTGTCCTGGTCGTGCTGGTGTGGGGTATAACATCAACTGTGTGTCCTGGTCGTGCTGGTGTGGGGGTATAACATCAACCTGTGTGTCCTGGTCGTGCTGGTGTGGGGTATAACATCAACCTGTGTTCCTGGTCGTGCTGGTGTGGGGGTATAACATCAACCTGTGTGTCCTGGTCGTGCTGGTGTGGGGTATAATATCAACCTGTGTCCTGGTCGTGCTGGTGTGGGGGTATACATCAACCTGTGTGTCCTGGTCGTGCTGGTGTGGGGGTATAACATCAACCTGTGTGTCCTGGTCGTGCTGGTGTGGGGTATAACATCAACCTGTGTGTCCTGGTCGTGCTGGTGTGGGGGTATAACATCAACCTGTGTGTCCTGGTCGTGCTGGTGTGTGGGTATAACATAAACCTGTGTGTCCTGGTCGTGCTGGTGTGGGGGTATAACATCAACCTGTGTGTCCTGGTCGTGCTGGTGTGGGGGTATAAACATCAACCTGTGTGTCCTGGTCGTGCTGGTGTGGGGGTATAACATCAACCTGTGTGTCCTGGTCGTGCTGGTGTGGGGATAACATCAACCTGTGTGTCCTGGTCGTGCTGGTGTGGGGGTATACATCAACCTGTGTGTCCTGGTCGTGCTGGTGTGGGGTAAACATCAACCTGTGTGTCCTGGTCGTGCTGGTGTGGGGTATAACATCAACCTGTGTGTCCTGGTCGTGCTGGTGTGGGGGTATAACATCAACCTGTGTGTCCTGGTCGTGCTGGTGTGGGGGTATAACATCAACCTGTGTGTCCTGGTCGTGCTGGTGTGGGGGTATAACATCAACCTGTGTGTCCTGGTCGTGCTGGTGTGGGGGTATAACATCAACCTGTGTGTCCTGGTCGTGCTGGTGTGGGGGTATAATATCAACCTGTGTCCTGGTCGTGCTGGTGTGGGGTATAACATCAACCTGTGTGTCCTGGTCGTGCTGGTGTGGGGGTATAACATCAACCTGTGTGTCCTGGTCGTGCTGGTGTGGGGGTATAACATCAACCTGTGTCCTGGTCGTGCTGGTGTGGGGGTATAACATCAACCTGTGTGTCCTGGTCGTGCTGGTGTGGGGTATAACATCAACCTGTGTGTCCTGGTCGTGCTGGTGTGGGGGTATAACATCAACCTGTGTGTCCTGGTCGTGCTGTGTGGGGGTATAACATCAACCTGTGTGTCCTGGTCGTGCTGGTGTGGGGTATAACATCAACCTGTGTGTCCTGGTCGTGCTGGTGTGGGGGTATAACATCAACCTGTGTCCTGGTCGTGCTGGTGTGGGGTATAACATCAACCTGTGTGTCCTGGTCGTGCTGGTGTGGGGGTATAACATCAACCTGTTGTCCTGGTCGTGCTGGTGTGGGGGTATAACATCAACCTGTGTGTCCTGGTCGTGCTGGTGTGGGGGTATAACATCAACCTGTGTGTCCTGGTCGTGCTGGTGTGGGGGTATAACATCAACCTGTGTGTCCTGGTCGTGCTGGTGTGGGGGTATAACATCAACCTGTGTGTCCTGGTCGTGCTGGTGTGGGGTATAACATCAACCTGTGTGTCCTGGTCGTGCTGGTGTGGGGGGTATAACATCAACCTGTGTGTCCTGGTCGTGCTGGTGTGGGGGTATAATATCAACCTGTGTCCTGGTCGTGCTGGTGTGGGGGTATAACATCAACCTGTGTGTCCTGGTCGTGCTGGTGGGGGGTATAATATCAACCTGTGTCCTGGTCGTGCTGGTGTGGGGGTATAACATCAACCTGTGTGTCCTGGTCGTGCTGGTGTGGGGGTATAACATCAACCTGTGTGTCCTGGTCGTGCTGGTGTGGGGATAACATCAACCTGTGTGTCCTGGTCGTGCTGGTGTGGGGGTATAACATCAACCTGTGTGTCCTGGTCGTGCTGGTGTGGGGGTATAACATCAACCTGTGTGTCCTGGTCGTGCTGGTGTGGGGGTATAACATCAACCTGTGTGTCCTGGTCGTGCTGGTGTGGGGGTATAACATCAACCTGTGTGTCCTGGTCGTGCTGGTGTGGGGGTATAACATCAACCTGTGTCCCTGGTCGTGCTGGTGTGGGGGTATAACATCAACCTGTGTGTCCTGGTCGTGCTGGTGTGGGGGTATACATCAACCTGTGTGTCCTGGTCGTGCTGGTGTGGGGGTATAATATCAACCTGTGTCCTGGTCGTGCTGGTGTGGGGGTATAACATCAACCTGTGTGTCCTGGTCGTGCTGGTGTGGGGGTATAACATCAACCTGTGTGTCCTGGTCGTGCTGGTGTGGGGGTATAACATCAACCTGTGTGTCCTGGTCGTGCTGGTGTGGGGGTATAACATCAACCTGTGTGTCCTGGTCGTGCTGGTGTGGGGGTATAACATCAACCTGTGTGTCCTGGTCGTGCTGGTGTGGGGGTATAACATCAAACCTGTGTGTCCTGGTCGTGCTGGTGTGGGGGTATAACATCAACCTGTGTGTCCTGGTCGTGCTGGTGTGGGGTATAACATCAACCTGTGTCCTGGTCGTGCTGGTGTGGGGGGTATAACATCAACCTGTGTGTCCTGGTCGTGCTGGTGTGGGGGTATAACATCAACCTGTGTGTCCTGGTCGTGCTGGTGTGGGGTATAACATCAACCTGTGTGTCCTGGTCGTGCTGGTGTGGGGGTATAACATCAACCTGTGTCCTGGTCGTGCTGGTGTGGGGTATAACATCAACCTGTGTGTCCTGGTCGTGCTGGTGTGGGGGTATAACATCAACCTGTGTGTCCTGGTCGTGCTGGTGTGGGGGTATAACATCAACCTGTGTGTCCTGGTCGTGCTGGTGTGGGGTATAACATCAACCTGTGTGTCCTGGTCGTGCTGGTGTGGGGGTATAACATCAACCTGTGTGTCCTGGTCGTGCTGGTGTGGGGTATAACAACCTGTGTGTCCTGGTCGTGCTGGTGTGGGGTATAACATCAACCTGTGTGTCCTGGTCGTGCTGGTGTGGGGTATAACATCAACCTGTGTCCTGGTCGTGCTGGTGTGGGGGTATACATCAACCTGTGTGTCCTGGTCGTGCTGGTGTGGGGGTATAACATCAACCTGTGTGTCCTGGTCGTGCTGGTGTGGGGGTATAACATCAACCTGTGTGTCCTGGTCGTGCTGGTGTGTGGGGTATAACATCAACCTGTGTCCTGGTCGTGCTGGTGTGGGGTATAACATCAACCTGTGTGTCCTGGTCGTGCTGGTGTGGGGGTATAACATCAACCTGTGTGTCCTGGTCGTGCTGGTGTGGGGGTATAACATCAACCTGTGTGTCCTGGTCGTGCTGGTGTGGGGGTATAACATCAACCTGTGTCCTGGTCGTGCTGGTGTGGGGTATAACATCAACCTGTGTGTCCTGGTCGTGCTGGTGTGGGGGTATAACATCAACCTGTGTGTCCTGGTCGTGCTGGTGTGGGTATAATATCAACCTGTGTCCTGGTCGTGCTGGTGTGGGGGTATACATCAACCTGTGTGTCCTGGTCGTGCTGGTGTGGGGGTATAACATCAACTGTGTGTCCTGGTCGTGCTGGTGGGGGTATAACATCAACCTGTGTGTCCTGGTCGTGCTGGTGTGGGGGTATAACATCAACCTGTGTGTCCTGGTCGTGCTGGTGTGGGGGTATAACATCAACCTGTGTGTCCTGGTCGTGCTGGTGTGGGGTATAATATCAACCTGTGTCCTGGTCGTGCTGGTGTGGGGTATAACATCAACCTGTGTGTCCTGGTCGTGCTGGTGTGGGGGTATAATATCAACCTGTGTCCTGGTCGTGCTGGTGTGGGGGTATAACATCAACCTGTGTGTCCTGGTCGTGCTGGTGTGGGGGTATAACATCAACCTGTGTGTCCTGGTCGTGCTGGTGTGGGGGGGTATAACATCAACCTTTGATGTCCTGGTCGTGCTGGTGTGTGGTATAAGCATCCAACCTGTGGTGTCCTGGGTCCTTCTGGTGTGGGGGTATAACATCAACCTGTGTGTCCTGGTCGTTGCTGGTGTGGGGCTATAACATCAACCTGTGTGTCCTGGTCGTGCTGGTGTAGGGGTATAACATCAACCTGTGTGTTCCTGGTCGTGCCTGGTGAGGGGGTATTAATATCAACCTGTGTGGTCCTGGGTCGGTGCTGGTGGTGGGGGGTATAAATCAACCTGGTGTCCTGTCGTGCTGGTTTGGGGTAATAAACATCAACCTGTGTGTCCTGGTCGTGCTGGTGTGGGGTAAAATATCAACCTGTGTCCTGGTCGTGCTGGTGTGGGGTATAACATCAACCTGTGTGTCCTGGTCGTGCTGGTGTGGGGGTAATAACATCAAACCTGTGTTCCTGGTCCGTGCTGGTGTGGGGGTATAACATCAACCTGTGTGTCCTGGTCGTGCTGGTGGGGGTATAACATCAACACTGTGTGTCCTGGTCGTGCTGGTGTGGGGGTATAACATCAACCTGTGTGTCCTGGTCGTGCTGGTGTGGGGTATAACATCAACCTGTGTGTCCTGGTCGTGCTGGTGTGGGGGTATAACATCAACCTGTGTGTCCTGGTCGTGCTGGTGTGGGGGTATAATATCAACCTGTGTCCTGGTCGTGCTGGTGTGGGGGTATAACATCAACCTGTGTGTCCTGGTCGTGCTGGTGTGGGGGTATAACATCAACCTGTGTGTCCTGGTCGTGCTGGTGTGGGGTATAACATCAACCTGTGTCCTGGTCGTGCTGGTGTGGGGGTATAACATCAACCTGTGTGTCCTGGTCGTGCTGGTGTGGGGGTATAACATCAACCTGTGTGTCCTGGTCGTGCTGGTGGGGGGTATAACATCAACCTGTGTGTCCTGGTCGTGCTGGTGTGGGGTATAACATCAACCTGTGTGTCCTGGTCGTGCTGGTGTGGGGGTATACATCAACCTGTGTGTCCTGGTCGTGCTGGTGTGGGGGTATAACATCAACCTGTGTGTCCTGGTCGTGCTGGTGTGGGGGTATAACATCAACCTGTGTGTCCTGGTCGTGCTGGTGTGGGGGTATAACATCAACCTGTGTGTCCTGGTCGTGCTGGTGTGGGGTATAACATCAACCTGTGTGTCCTGGTCGTGCTGGTGTGGGGGTATAACATCAACCTGTGTGTCCTGGTCGTGCTGGTGTGGGGGTATAACATCACCTGTGGTCCTGGTCGTGCTGGTGTGGGGGTATAACATCAACCTGTGTGTCCTGGTCGTGCTGGTGTGGGGGTATAACATCAACCTGTGTGTCCTGGTCGTGCTGGTGTGGGGGTATAACATCAACCTGTGTGTCCTGGTCGTGCTGGTGTGGGGTATAACATCAACCTGTGTGTCCTGGTCGTGCTGGTGTGGGGGTATAACATCAACCTGTGTGTCCTGGTCGTGCTGGTGTGGGGTATAACATCAACCTGTGTGTCCTGGTCGTGCTGGTGTGGGGTATAACATCAACCTGTGTGTCCTGGTCGTGCTGGTGTGGGGGTATAACATCAACCTGTGTGTCCTGGTCGTGCTGGTGTGGGGGTATAATATCAAACTGTGGTCCCTGGTCGTGCTGGTGTGGGGGTATAACATCAACCTGTGTGTCCTGGTCGTGCTGGTGTGGGGTATAATATCAAGCTGTGTTCCTGGTCGTGCTGGTGTGGGGGTATAACATCAACCTGTGGTGTCCTGGTCGTGCTGGTGTGGGGGTATAACATCAACCTGTGTGTCCTGGTCCGTGGCTGGTGTGGGGGTATAACATCAACCTGTGTGTCCTGGTCGTGCTGGTGTGGGGTATAATCAAACCTGTGTCCTGGTCGTGCTGGTGTGGGGGTATAACATCAACCTGTGTGTCCTGGTCGTGCTGGTGTGGGGGTATAACATCAACCTGTGTGTCCTGGTCCTGCTGTGTGGGGGTATAACATCAACCTGTGTGTCCTGGTGGCGTCTGGTGTGGGGGAATAACATCAACTGTGTGTCCTGGTCGTGCTGGTGTGGGGTATAACTATCAACCTGTGTCCTGGTCGTGCTGGTGTGGGGGTATAACATCACCTGTGTATCCCTGGTCGTCGCTGGTTGTGGGGGTATAACATCAACCTGTGTGGTCCTAATCGTGCTGGTGTGGGGGTATATATCAACCCTGTGTGTCCTGGCGTGCTGGTGTGGGGTATAACATCAACCTGTGTGTCCTGGTCGTGGCTGGTGGTGGGGGTATAACATCAACCTGTGTGTCCTGGTCGTGCTGGTGTGGGGGTATAACATCAACCTGTGTGGTCCTGGTCGTGCCTGGTGTGGGGGTATAACATCCACCTTGTGTATCCTGGTCGTGCTGGTGGTGGGGGTATAACATCAACCTGTGTGTCCTGGTCATGCTGTGTGGGGGGTCTAACATCAACCTGTGTGTCCTGGTTCGTGCTGGTGTGGGGGTCTAATATCAACCTGTGTCCTGGTCGTGCTGGGTGTGGGGGTAAACATCACAACCTGTGGTGTCCTGGGCGTGCTGGTGGTGGGGGTATAACATCACCTTGTGTGTCCTGGGTCCTGCTGTGTGGGGGTATAACATCAACCTGTGTGTCCTGGTCGTGCTGGGTGTGGGGGTATAACATCAAACCTGTGTGTCCTGGTCGTGCTGGTGTGGGGGTATACATCAACCTGTGTGCTGGTCGTGCTGGTGTGGGGTATAACATCAACCTGTGTGTCCTGGTCGTGCTGGTGTGGGGGTATAACATCAACCTGTGTGTCCTGGTCGTGCTGGTGTGGGGTATAAATCAACCTGTGTGTCCTGGTCGTGCTGGTGTGGGGGTATAACATCAACCTGTGTGTCCTGGTCGTGCTGGTGTGGGGGTAATAAATCAACTCTGTGTCCTGGTCGTGCTGGCGTTGGGGGTATAAATAAACCTGTGTGTCCGGTCGTGCTGGTGTGGGGGTATAACATCAAACCTGTGTGTCCTGGTCGTGCTGGTGTGGGGGTATAACATCAACCTGTGTCCTGGTCGTGCTGGTGTGGGGGTATAAACATCAACCTGTGTGTCCTGGTCGTGCTGGTGTGGGGGTATAACATCAACCTGTGTGTCCTGGTCGTGCTGGTGTGGGGGTATAACATCAACCTGTGTGTCCTGGTCGTGCTGGTGTGGGGGTATAACATCAACCTGTGTGTCCTGGTCGTGCTGGTGTGGGGGTATAACATCAACCTGTGTGTCCTGGTCGTGCTGGTGTGGGGGTATACATCAACCTGTGTGTCCTGGTCGTGCTGGTGTGGGGGTATAATATCAACCTGTGTGTCCTGGTCGTGCTGGTGTGGGGGTATAACATCAACCTGTGTGTCCTGGTCGTGCTGGTGTGGGGGTATAACATCAACCTGTGTGTCCTGGTCGTGCTGGTGTGGGGTATAACATCAACCTGTGTCCTGGTCGTGCTGGTGTGGGGGTATAACATCAACCTGTGTGTCCTGGTCGTGCTGGTGTGGGGGTATAACATCAACCTGTGTGTCCTGGTCGTGCTGGTGTGGGGGTATAACATCAACCTGTGTGTCCTGGTCGTGCTGGTGTGGGTATAACATCAACCTGTGTGTCCTGGTCGTGCTGGTGTGGGGTATAACATCAACCTGTGTGTCCTGGTCGTGCTGGTGTGGGGGTATAACATCAACTGTGTGTCCTGGTCGTGCTGGTGTGGGGGTATAACATCAACCTGTGTGTCCTGGTCGTGCTGGTGTGGGGGTATACATCAACCTGTGTGTCCTGGTCGTGCTGGTGTGGGGGTATAACATCAACCTGTGTGTCCTGGTCGTGCTGGTGTGGGGTATAACATCAACCTGTGTGTCCTGGTCGTGCTGGTGTGGGGGTATAATATCAACCTGTGTCCTGGTCGTGCTGGTGTGGGGGTATAACATCAACCTGTGTGTCCTGGTCGTGCTGGTGTGGGGGTATAACATCACCTGTGTGTGCTGGTCGTGCTGGTGTGGGGGTATAACATCAACCTGTGTCCTGGTCGTGCTGGTGTGGGGGTATAACATCAACCTGTGTGTCCTGGTCGTGCTGGTGTGGGGGTATAACATCAACCTGTGTGTCCTGGTCGTGCTGGTGTGGGGTATAACATCAACCTGTGTGTCCTGGTCGTGCTGGTGTGGGGGTATAACATCAACTGTGTGTCTGGTCGTGCTGGTGTGGGGGTATAACATCAACCTGTGTGTCCTGGTCGTGCTGGTGTGGGGTCTATAATATCAACCTGTGTGTCCTGGTCGGTGCTGGTGTGGGGGTTATAATATCAAACCTGTGTGGTCACTGGTCGTGCTGTGTGTTGGGGTATACATTTCACCTTGTGTGTGCCTGGTCCTGCTTGTGTGGGGGGTATAACCATCACACCTGTGGTGTCCTGGTCGTGCTGGTGTGGGGGTATAATATCAACCTGTGGTCCCTGGTCGTGCTGGTGTAGGGGGTATAACATCAAACCTGTGGTGTCCTGGTCGTGCTGGTGTGGGGGTATATACATCAAACCTGCTGTGTCCTTGGTCCTGCTTGTGTGGGGGGTATAACATCAAAACCTGTGTGTCCTGGGTCGTGCTGGTGTGTTGGGTATAACATCAACCTGTGTCCTGGTTCGTCCTGCTTGTGTGTGGGGTATAACATCACCTGTGGTGTCCTGGTCCGTGCTGGTGTGGGGGCTATCAACATCAACCCTGCTGTGTCCTAGGTCGTGCTGGGTGTGGGGGTATAACATCAACACTGTGTGTCCTGGTCGTGCTGGTGTGGGGTATAACATCAACCTGTGTGTCCTGGTCGTGCTGGTGTGGGGGTATAACATCAACTGTGTGTCCTGGTCGTGCTGGTGTGGGGGTATAACATCAACCATGTGGTCCTGGTCGTGCTGGTGTGGGGGTATAACATCAACCTGTGTGTCCTGGTCGTGCTGGTGTGGGGGTATAATATCAACCTGTGTGTCCTGGTCGTGCTGGTGTGGGGGTATACATCAACCTGTGTGTCCTGGTCGTGCTGGTGTGGGGGTATAACATCAAACCTGTGTGTCCTGGTCGTGCTGGTGTGGGGGTATAACATCAACCTGTGTGTCCTGGTGTGCTGGTGTGGGGTAATAACATCAACCTGTGTGTCTGGTCGTGCTGGTGTGGGGGTATACATCAACCTGTGTGTCCTGGTCGTGCTGGTGTGGGGGTTAATCAACCTGTGTCCTGGTCGTGCTGGTGTGGGGGTAATAACATCAACCTGTGGTGTCCTGGTCGTGCTGGTGTGGGGGTATAACATCAACCTGTGTGTCCTGGTCGTGCTGGTGTGGGGGTATAACATCAACTGTGTGTCCTGGTCGTGCTGGTGTGGGGGTATAACATCAACCTGTGTGTCCTGGTCGTGCTGGTGTGGGGGTATAACATCAACCTGTGTGTCCTGGTCGTGCTGGTGTGGGGGTATAACATCAACCTGTGTGTCCTGGTCGTGCTGGTGTGGGGGTATAACATCAACCTGTGTGTCCTGGTCGTGCTGGTGTGGGGGTATAACATCAACCTGTGTGTCCTGGTCGTGCTGGTGTGGGGGTATAACATCAACCTGTGTCCCTGGTCGTGCTGGTGTGGGGGTATAACATCAACCTGTGTGTCCTGGTCGTGCTGGTGTGGGGGTATAACATCAACCTGTGTGTCCTGGTCGTGCTGGTGTGGGGGTATAACATCAACCTGTGTGTCCTGGTCGTGCTGGTGTGGGGGTATAATCAAACTGTGTCCTGGTCGTGCTGGTGTGGGGGTATAACATCAACCTGTGTGTCCTGGTCGTGCTGGTGTGGGGGTATAACATCAAACCTGTGTGTCCTGGTCGTGCTGGTGTGGGGGTATAACATCAACCTGTGTGTCCTGGTCGTGCTGGTGTGGGGGTATAACATCAACCTGTGTGTCCTGGTCGTGCTGGTGTGGGGGTATAACATCAACCTGTGTGTCCTGGTCGTGCTGGTGTGGGGGTATAACATCAACCTGTGTGTCCTGGTCGTGCTGGTGTGGGGGTATAACATCAACCTGTGTGTCCTGGTCGTGCTGGTGTGGGGGTATAACATCAAACCTGTGTGTCCTGGTCGTGCTGGTGTGGGGGTATAACATCAACCTGTTGTCCTGGTCGTGCTGGTGTGGGGGTATAAATCAACCTGTGTGTCCTGGTCGTGCTGGTGTGGGGGTATAACATCAACCTGTGTGTCCTGGTCGTGCTGGTGTGGGGGTATAACATCAACCTGTGTGTCCTGGTCGTGCTGGTGTGGGGGTATAACATCAACCTGTGTGTCCTGGTCGTGCGGTGAGGGGGTATAATATCAACCATGTGTCCTGGTCGTGCTGGTTGTGGGGGTATATACATCAACCTGTGTGTCCTGGTCGTGCTGGTGTGGGGGTATAACATCAACCTGTGTGTCCTGGTCTGCTGGTGTGGGGGTATAATATCAACCTGTGTCCCTGGTCGTGCTGGTGTGGGGGCTATAACACAACCTGTGTGTCCTGGTCGTTGCTGGTGTGGGGTATAACATCAACCTGTGTGTCCTGGTCGTGCTGGTGTGGGGGTATAACATCAACCTGTGTGTCCTGGTCGTGCTGGTGTGGGGGTATACATCAACCTGTGTGTCCTGGTCGTGCTGGTGTGGGGTATAACATCAACCTGTGTGTCCTGGTCGTGCTGGTGGGGGGTATAACATCAACCTGTGTGTCCTGGTCGTGCTGGTGTGGGGGTATAATATCAACCTGTGTCCTGGTCGTGCTGGTGTGGGGGTATAACATCAACCTGTGTGGTCCTGGTCGTGCTGGTGTGGGGGTATAACATCAAACCTGTTGTGTCCTGGTCGTGCTGGTGTGGGGGTATAACATCAACCTGTGTGTCCTGGTCCTGCTTGTGTGGGGGTATAACATCAACCTGTGTGTCCTGGTCGTGCTGGTGTGGGGGTATAACATCAAACCTGTGTGTCCTGGTCGTGCTGGTGTGGGGGTATAACATCAACCTGTGTGTCCTGGTCGTGCTGGTGTGGGGGTATAACATCAACCTGTGTGTCCTGGTCGTGCTGGTGTGGGGGTCTAATATCAACCTGTGTCCTGGTCGTGCTGGTGTGGCGGTAAAACATCAACCTGTGTGTCCTGGTCGTGCTGGTGTGGGGGTATAACATCAACCTGTGTCCTGGTCGTGCTGGTGTGGGGGTATAACATCAACCTGTGTGTCCTGGTCGTGCTGGTGTGGGGGTATAACATCAAACTGTGTGTCCTGGTCGTGCTGGTGTGGGGGTATAACATCAACCTGTGTGTCCTGGTCGTGCTGGTGTGGGGGTATAACATCAACTGTGTGTCCTGGTCGTGCTGGTGTGGGGGTATAACATCAACCTGTGTGTCCTGTGGTCGTGCTGGTGTGGGGGTATAACATCAACCTGTGTGTCCTGGTCGTGCTGGTGTGGGGGTATAATCAACCTGTGTCCTGGTCGTGCTGGTGTGGGGGTATAACATCAACCTGTGTGTCCTGGTCGTGCTGGTGTGGGGGTATAACATCAACCTGTGTGTCCTGGTCGTGCTGTGTGGGGGGTATAACATCACCTGTGTGTCCTGGTCGTGCTGGTGTGGGGTATAACATCAACCTGTGTGTCCTGGTCGTGCTGGTGTGGGGGTATAACATCAACCTGTGTGTCCTGGTCGTGCTGGTGTGGGGGTATAACATCAACCTGTGTGTCCTGGTCGTGCTGGTGTGGGGGTATAACATCAACCTGTGTGTCCTGGTCGTGCTGGTGTGGGGGTATAACATCAACCTGTGTGCCTGGTCGTGCTGGTGTGGGGGTATAACATCAACCTGTGTTGTTGCTGGTCGTGCTGGTGTGGGGGTATAACATCAACCTGTGTTGTCCCTGGTTCATGCTAGTTGTTGGGGGTATAACATCAAACCTGTGTGTCCTGGTCGTGCTGGTGTGGGGGTATAATTCAACCTGTGTCAGGGGGGTCCGGTCGTGCTGGTGTGGCGGGTTAAACATCAACCTTGTGGTGTCCCTGGTCGTGCTGGTGTGTGGGTATAACCATCAACCTGTGGTGTCCTAGTCGTGCTGGTGTGGGGGTCTAAATATTCAACCTGTGTCCCTGGTCCGTGCTGGTGTGGGGGTATAATAATCCAACCTGGTGTGTCCTGGTCGTTGCTGGTGGTGTTGGGTATACACATCAACCTGTGGTGGTCCTGGTCTGCTTTGTGTGGGGGTATAACATCAACCTGTGGGTCCTGGCGTGGGCTGGTTGTGGGGGCTATAACATCAACCTGTGTGTCCTGGTCATGCTTGGTGTGGGGTATAACATCACCTGTGGTGTCCTGGTCCTGGTCGTGCTGTTGTGGGGGTATAAATCAACCTGTTGTCCTGGTCGTGCTGGTGTGGGGGTATAATCAACTGTGTGTCCTGGTCGTGCTGGTGTGGGGGTATAACATCAACCTGTGTGTCCTGGTCGTGCTGGTGTGGGGTATAACATCAACCTGTGTGTCCTGGTCGTGCTGGTGTGGGGGTATAATATCAACCTGTGTCCTGGTCGTGCTGGTGTGGGGGTATAACATCAAACTGTGTGTCCTGGTCGTGCTGGTGTGGGGGTATAACATCAACCTGTGTGTCCTGGTCGTGCTGGTGTGGGGGTATAACATCAAACCTGTGGTGTCTGGTCGTGCTGGTGTGGGGTATAACATCAACCTGTGTGTCCTGGTCGTGCTGGTGTGGGGGTATAACATCAACTGTTGTCCTGGTCGTGCTGGTGTGGGGGTATAATATCAACTGTGTCCTGGTCGTGCTGGTGTGGGGGTATAACATCAACCTGTGTGTCCTGGTCGTGCTGGTGTGGGGGTATAATATCAACCTGTGTCCTGGTCGTGCTGGTGTGGGGGTATAACATCAACCTGTGTGTCCTGGTCGTGCTGGTGGTGGGGGTATAACATCAACCTGTGTGTCCTGGTCGTGCTGGTGTGGGGTATAACATCAACCTGTGTGTCCCTGGTCGTGCTGGTGTGGGGGTATAACATCAACACTGTGTGTCCTGGTCGTGCTGGTGTGGGGTATAACATCAACCTGTTGTTCCTGGTCGTGCTGGTGTGGGGTATAACATCAACCTGTGTGTCCTGGTCGTGCTGGTGTGGGGGTATAACATCAACCTGTGTGTCCTGGTCGTGCTGGTGTGGGGGTATAACATCAACCTGTGTGTCCTGGTCGTGCTGGTGTGGGGGTATAACATCAACCTGTGTGTCCTGGTCGTGCTGGTGTGGGGGTATAACATCAACCTGTGTGTCCTGGTCGTGCTGGTGTGGGGGTATAACATCAACCTGTGTGTCCTGGTCGTGCTGGTGTGGGGGTATAACATCAACCTGTGTGTCCTGGTCGTGCTGGTGTGGGGGTATAACATCAACCTGTGTCCTGGTCGTGCTGGTGTGGGGGTATAAACATCAACCTGTGTGTCCTGGTCGTGCTGGTGTGGGGGTATAACATCAAACTGTGTGTCCTGGTCGTGCTGGTGTGGGGGTATAACATCAAACCTGTGTGTCCTGGTCGTGCTGGTGTGGGGGTATACATCAACCTGTGTGTCCTGGTCGTGCTGGTGTGGGGGTCTAACATCAACCTGTGTGTCCTGGTCGTGCTGGTGTGGGGGTATAACATAAACCTGTGTGTCCTGGTCGTGCTGGTGTGGGGGTATAAACAATCAACCTGTGTGTCCTGGTCCTGCTTGGTGTGGGGGTATAACATCAACTGTGTATCTGGTCGTGCTGGTGTGGGGGTATAACATCAACCTGTGTGTCTGGTCGTGCTGGTGTGGGGTATAACATTCAACCTGTGTTCCTGGTCGTGCTGGTGTGGGGGTATAACATCAACCTGTGTGTCCTGGTCGTGCTGGTGTGGGGGTATAACATCAACCTGTGTGTCCTGGTCGTGGCTGGTGTGGGGGTATAATATCAACCTGTGTGTCCTGGTCGTGCTGGTGTGGGGGTATAACATCAAACCTGTGTGTCCCTGGTCGTGCTGGTGTGGGGGTATAACATCAACCTGTGTGTCCTGGTCGTGCTGGTGTGGGGGTATAATATCAAACTGTGTGTCCCTGGTCGTGCTGGTGTGGGGGTATAACATCAAACCTGTGTGTCCTGGTCGTGCTGGTGTGGGGTATAACATCAACCTGTGTGTCCTGGTCGTGCTGGTGTGGGGGTATAACATCAACCTGTGTGTCCTGGTCGTGCTGGTGTGGGGGTATAACATCAACCTGTGTCCTGGTCGTGCTGGTGTGGGGGTATAACATCAACCTGTGTGTCCTGGTCGTTCTGGTGTGGGGGTATAACATCAACCTGTGTGTCCTGGTCGTGCTGGTGTGGGGGTATAACATCAACCTGTGTGTCCTGGTCCGTGCTGGTGTGGGGGTATAACATCAACCTGTGTGTCCTGGTCGTGCTGGTGTGGGGGAATAACATCAACCTGTGTGTCCTGGTCGTGCTGGTGTGGGGGTATAACATCAACCTGTGTGTCCTGGTCGTGCTGGTGTGGGGGTATAACATCAACCTGTGTGTCCTGGTCGTGCTGGTGTGGGGGTATAACATCAACCTGTGTTCCTGGTCGTGCTGGTGTGGGGGTATAACATCAACCTGTGTGTCCTGGTCGTGCTGGTGTGGGGGTATAACATCAACCTGTGTGTCCTGGTCGTGCTGGTGTGGGGGTATAACATCAACCTGTGTGTCCTGGTCGTGCTGGTGTGGGGGTATAACATCAACCTGTGTGTCCTGGTCGTGCTGGTGTGGGGGTATAACATCAACCTGTGTGGTCCTGGTCGTGCTGGTGTGGGGGTATAACATCAACCTGTGTGTCCTGGTCGTGCTGGTGAGGGGTATAACATCAACCTGTGTGTCCTGGTCGTGCTGGCGTGGGGGTATAACATCAACCTGTGTGTCCTGGTCGTGCTGGCGTGGGGGTATAACATCAACCTGTGTGTCCTGGTCGTGCTGGTGTGGGGGTTATAACATCAACCTGTGTGTCCTGGTCGTGCTGGTGTGGGGTATAACATCAACCTGTGTGTTGTCCTGGTCGTGCTGGTGTGGGGGTATAACATCAACCTGTGTGTCCTGGTCGTGCTGGTGTGGGGGTATAACTTCAACCTGTGTGTCCTGGTCGTGCTGGTGTGGGGGTATAATATCAACCTGTGTCCTGGTCGTGCTGGTGTGGGGGTATAACATCAACCTGTTGTCCCTGTCGTGCTGGTGTGGGGGTATAACATCAACCTGTGTCCTGTCGTGCTGGTGTGGGGTATAACATCAAACTGTGTGTCCTGGTCGTGCTGGTGTGGGGGTATAACATCAACCTGTGTGTCCTGGTCGTGCTGGTGTGGGGGTATAACATCAACCTGTGTGTCCTGGTCGTGCTGGTGTGGGGGGTATAATATCAACCTGTGTCTGTCGTGCTGGTGTGGCGGTAAAACATCAACCTGTGTCCTGGTCGTGCTGGGTGTGGGGGTATAACTTCAACCTGTGTGTCCTGGTCGTGCTGGTTGTGGGGTATTACATCAACCTGTGTGTCCTGGTCGTGCTGGCGTGGGGGTATAACATCAACCTGTGTGTCCTGGTCGTGCTGGCGTGGGGGTATAACATCAACCTGTGTGTCCTGGTCGTGCTGGCGTGGGGGTATAACAGAAACCTGTGTGTCCTGGTCGTGCTGGCGTGGGGGTATAACATCAACCTGTGTGTCCTGGTCGTGCTGGCGTGGGGGTATAACATCAACCTGTGTGTCCTGGTCGTGCTGATGTGGGGGTATAACATCAACCTGTGTGTCCTGGTCATGCTGGTGTGGGGGTATAACATCAACCTGTGTATCCTGGTCGTGCTGTGTGGGGGTATAACATCAACCTGTGTGTCCTAGTCGTGCTGGTGTGGGGGTATAACATCAACCTGTGTCCTGGTCGTGCTGGTGTGGGGGTATAACATCAACCTGTGTGTCCTGGTCGTGCTGGTGTGGGGGTATAACATCAAACCTGTGTGTCCTGGTCGTGCTGGTTGTGGGGGTATAACATCAACCTGTGTGTCCTGGTCGTGCTGGTGTGGGGGTATAACATCAACGCTGTGTGTCCTGGTCGTGCTGGGTGTGGGGGTCTTAATATCAACCTGTGTCCTGGTCGTGCTGGTGTGGGGTATAACATCAACCTGTGTGTCCTGGTCGTGCTGGTGTGGGGGTATAACATCAACCTGTGTGTCCTGGTCGTGCTGGTGTGGGGGTATAACATCAACCTGTGTGTCCTGGTCGTGCTGGTGTGGGGGTATACATCAACCTGTGTGTCCTGGTCGTGCTGGTGTGGGGTATAACATCAACCTGTGTGTCCTGGTCGTGCTGGTGTGGGGGTATAACATCAACCTGTGTCCTGGCCTGGTCGTGCTGGTGTGGGGGTATACATCAACCTGTGTGTCCTGGTCGTGCTGGTGTGGGGGTATAACATCAACCTGTGTCCTGGTCGTGCTGGTGTGGGGGTATAACACAACCTGTGTGTCCTGGTCGTGCTGGTGTGGGGGTATAATATCAACCTGTGTCTGGTCGTGCTGGTGTGGGGGTATAACATCAACCTGTGTGTCCTGGTCGTGCTGGTGTGGGGGTATAACATCAAACTGTGGTGTCTGGTCCTGCTTGTGTGGGGGGGGTATAACATCACCTGTGTGTCCTGGTTCGTGCTGGTGTGGGGTATAACATCAACGCTGTGTGTCCTGGTCATGCTTGTGTGGGGGTATAACATCAACTGTGTGTCCTGGTCGTGCTGGTGTGAGGGGGTATATCAACATGTGTCTGGTCGTGCTTGGTGTGGGGGTATACATCACCTGTTGGTGTCCTGGTCAGTGCTGGGTGTGGGGGTATAACCTCAAACCTGTGTGTCCTGGTCGTGCTGGTGAGGGGGGTATAATATCGAACATGTGTCCTGGTCGTTGCCTGGTGTGGGCGGTATAACATCAACCTGTGTGTCCTGGTCGTGCTGGTGTGGGGTATAATCAACCTGTGTCCTGGTCGTGCTGGTGTGGGGGTATAATATCAACCTGTGTGTCCTGGTCGTGCTGGTGTGTGGGTATAACATCAACCTGTGTGTCCTGGTCGTGCTGGTGTGGGGGTATAACATCAACCTGTGTGTCCTGGTCGTGCTGGTGTGTGGGGTATAACATCAACCTGTGTCCTGGTCGTGCTGGTGTGGGGTATAACATCAACCTGTGTGTCCTGGTCGTGCTGGTGTGGGGGTATAACATCAACCTGTGTGTCCTGGTCGTGCTGGTGTGGGGGTATAATCAACCTGTGTCCTGGTCGTGCTGGTGTGGGGTATAACATCAACCTGTGTGTCCTGGTCGTGCTGGTGTGGGGTATAACATCAACCTGTGTCCTGGTCGTGCTGGTGTGGGGGTATAACATCAACCTGTGTGTCCTGGTCGTGCTGGTGTGGGGGTATAACATCACCTGTGTGTGCTGGTCGTGCTGGTGTGGGGGTATAACATCAACCTGTGTGTCCTGGTCCGTGCTGGTGTGGGGGTATAAACATCAACTGTGTGTCCTGGTCGTGCTGGTGTGGGGGTATAACATCAACTGTGTGTCCTGGTCGTGCTGGTGTGAGGGGGTATAAATCACTGTGTTCCTGGTCGTGCTGGTGTGGGGGTATAAATAACCTGTGTGTCCTGGTCGTGCTCGGTGAGGGGGTCTATATCAACCTGTGTCCTGGTCGTGCTGGTGTGGGGGTATAACATCAACCTGTGTGTCCTGGTCCGTGCTGGTGTGGGAGTATAACATCAACCTGTGTGTCTGGTCGTGCTGGTGTGGGGGTATAACATCAACCTGTGTGTCCTGGTCGTGCTGGTGTGGGGGTATAACATCAACCTGTGTGTCCTGGTCGTGCTGGTGTGGGGGTATAAATCCAACCTGTGTGTCCTGGTCGTGCTGGTGTGGGGTATAACATCAACTGTGTGTCCTGGTCGTGCTGGTGTGGGGGTATAACATCAACCTGTGTGTCCTGGTCGTGCTGGTGTGGGGGTATAACATCAACCTGTGTGTCCTGGTCGTGCTGGTGTGGGGGTATAAATATCAAACCTGTGTCCTGGTCGTGCTGGTGTGGGGGTAAACATCAACCTGTGTGTCCTGGTCCTGCTGGTGTGGGGGTATAAACATCAAACTGTGTGTCCTGGGTCGTGCTGGTGTGGGGGTATAACATCAACCTGTGTGTCCCTGTCGTGCTGGTGTGGGGGTATAACATCAACCTGTGTGTCCTGGTCGTGCTGGTGTGGGGGTATAACATCAACCTGTGTGTCCTGGTCGTGCTGGTGTGGGGGTATAATATCAAACCTGTGTCCTGGTCGTGCTGGTGTGGGGGGTATAACATCAACCTTGTGTCCTGGTCGTGCTGGTGTGGGGTATAAATCAACCTGTGTGTCCTGGTCGTGCTGGTGTGGGGGGTATAACATCCAAACCTGTGTGTCCTGGTCGTGCCTGGTGTGGGGGTATAACATCAACCTGTGTGTCCTGGTCGTGCTGGTGTGGGGGTATAAACTTCAACCTGTGTGTCCTGGTCAGTGCTGGTCGTGGGGGTATACATCAACCTGTGTGTCCTGGTCGTTGCTGGCGTGGGGTAATTAACATCAAACCTGTGGTGTGTCCTGGTCGTGCTGCGTGGGGGTTATAAACATCAACCTGTGTGGTCCTGGTCGTGCTGGTCGTGGGGGTGTATAAACAGAAACATGTGGTGTCCTGGTCGTCGCTGGCTGTGGGGATCTTATAACATCAACCCTGTGTGGTCCTGGTCGTGCTGGCGTGGGGGATATAACATCAACCTGTGTGTCCTGTCGCTGAGATGTGGGGGTAAACATCAACCTGTGGTGTCGCTGGTCATGCTGGTGTGGGGGTATACATCAACCTGTTGTTATCCTGGGTCGTGCTGGTGTGGGGGTATAACATCAACCTGTGTGTCTAGTCGTGCTGGTGTGGGGGTATAATATCAACGTGTGTCCTGGTCGTGCTGGTGTGGGGGTATAACATCAACCTGTGTGTCCTGGTCGTGCTGGTGTGGGGGTATAACATAACCTGTGTGTCCTGGTCGTGCTGGTGTGGGGGTATAACATCAACCTGTGTATCCTGGTCGTGCTGGTGTGGGGGTATAACATCAACCTGTGTTTTCTGGTCGTGCTGGTGAGGGGGTATAATATCAACATGTGTCCTGGTCGTGCTGGTGTGGGGGTATAACATCAACCTGTGTGTCCTGGTCGTGCTGGTGTGGGGGTCTAATATAAACCTGTGTGTCTGGTCGTGCTGGTGTGTTGGTATACATCAACCTGTGTGTCCTGGTCCTGCTTATGTGGGGTATAAATCAACCTGTGTGTCTGGTCGTGCTGGTGTGTTGGTATAAACATCAACCTGTGTGTCCTGGTCCTGCTTATTGGGGGTATAACATCAACTGTGTGTCCTGGTCGTGCTGGTGTGGGGCTATAACATCAACCGGTGTGTCCTGGTCGTGCTGGTGTGGGGTATAACATCACCTGTGTGTCCTGGTCATGCTGTTGTGGGGGTATAACATCAACCTGTGTGTCCTGGTCGTGCTGGTGTGGGGGTATAACATCAAACTGTGTGTCCTGGTCGTGCTGGTGTGGGGGTATAACATCAACCTGTGTGTCCTGGTCGTGCTGGTGTGGGGGTATAACATCAACCTGTGTGTCCTGGTCGTGCTGGTGTGGGGGTATAACATCAACCTGTGTGTCCTGGTCGTGCTGGTGTGGGGGTATAACATCAACCTGTGTGTCCTGGTCGTGCTGGTGTGGGGTATAACATCAACCTGTGTGTCCTGGTCGTGCTGGTGTGGGGTATAACATCAACCTGTGTGTCCTGGTCGTGCTGGTGTGGGGGTATAACATCAACCTGTGTGTCCTGGTCGTGCTGGTGTGGGGGTATAATATCAACCTGTGTCCTGGTCGTGCTGGTGTGGGGGCTATAACATCAACCTGTGTGTCCTGGTCGTGCTGGTGTGGGGGTATAACATCAACCTGTGTGTCCTGGTCGTGCTGGTGTGGGGGTATAACATCAACCTGTGTGTCCTGGTCGTGCTGGTGTGGGGGTATAACATCAACCTGTGTGTCCTGGTCGTGCTGGTGTGGGGGTAACATCAACCTGTGTGTCCTGGTCGTGCTGGTGTGGGGTATAATATCAACCTGTGTGTCCTGGTCGTGCTGGTGTGGGGGTATAACATCAACCTGTGTGTCCTGGTCGTGCTGGTGTGGGGTATAATATCAACCTGTGTCCTGGTCGTGCTGGTGTGGGGGTATAATCAAACCTGTGTGTCCTGGTCGTGCTGGTGTGGGGGTATAACATCAACCTGTGTGTCCTGGTCGTGCTGGTGTGGGGGTATAACATCAACCTGTGTGTCCTGGTCGTGCTGGGGTGTGGGGGTATAACATCAACCTGTGTGTCCTGGTCGTGCTGGTGTGGGGGTATAACATCAACCTGTGTGTCCTGGTCGTGCTGGTGTGGGGTATAACATCAACCTGTGTCCTGGTCGTGCTGGTGTGGGGGTATAACATCAACCTGTGTGTCCTGGTCGTGCTGGTGTGGGGTATAACATCAACCTGTGTGTCCTGGTCGTGCTGGTGTGGGGGTATAACATCAACCTGTGTGTCCTGGTCGTGCTGGTGTGGGGTATAACATCAACCTGTGTGTCCTGGTCGTGCTGGTGTGGGGGTATACATCAACCTGTGTGTCCTGGTCGTGCTGGTGTGGGGGTATAACATCCCTGTGTGTCCTGGTCGTGCTGGTGTGGGGGTATAATATCAACCTGTGTGTCCTGGTCGTGCTGGTGTGGGGGTAAACATCAACCTGTGTGTCCTGGTCGTGCTGGTGTGGGGGTATAATCACCTTTGTCCTGGTCGTGCTGGTGTGGGGGTATAACATCACCTGTGTGTCCTGGTCGTGCTGGTGTGGGGGTATAACATCAACCTGTGTGTCCTGGTCGTGCTGGTGTGGGGGTATAAATCACCTGTGTGTCCTGGTCGTGCTGGTGTGGGGGTATAACATCAACCTGTGTGTCCTGGTCGTGCTGGTGTGGGGGTATAACATCAACCTGTGTCCTGGTCGTGCTGGTGTGGGGGTATAACATCAACCTGTGTGTCCTGGTCGTGCTGGTGTGGGGGTATACATCAACCTGTGTGTCCTGGTCGTGCTGGTGGGGGGTATAACATCAACCTGTGGTCCTGGTCGTGCTGGTGTGGGGGTATAACATCAACCTGTGTGTCCTGGTCGTGCTGGTGTGGGGGTATAACATCAACCTGTGTGTCCTGGTCGTGCTGGTGTGGGGTATAACATCAACCTGTGTGTCCTGGTCGTGCTGGTGTGGGGGTATAACATCAACTGTGTGTCCTGGTCGTGCTGGTGTGTGGGGGTATAACATCAACCTGTGTGTCCTGGTCGTGCTGGTGTGGGGTATAATATCAACCTGTGTCCTGGTCGTGCTGGTGTGGGGGTATAACATCAACCTGTGTGTCCTGGTCGTGCTGGTGTGGGGTATAAATATCAACCTGTGTCCCTGGTCGTGCTGGTGTGGGGGTATAACATCAACCTGTGTGTCCTGGTCGTGCTGGTGTGGGGTATAACATCAACCTGTGTGTCCTGGTCGTGCTGGTGTGGGGGTATAACATCAACCTGTGTGTCCTGGTCGTGCTGGTGTGGGGGTATAACATCAACCTGTGTGTCCTGG
The DNA here is from genome assembly GCF_002021735.2 of Oncorhynchus kisutch. Taxonomy (NCBI): domain Eukaryota; kingdom Metazoa; phylum Chordata; class Actinopteri; order Salmoniformes; family Salmonidae; genus Oncorhynchus; species Oncorhynchus kisutch. The sequence goes on from NW_022264443.1 coordinate 23,770, forward strand.
TCGTGCTGGTGTGGGGGTATAACATCAACCTGTGTCCTGGTCGTGCTGGTGTGGGGGTATAACATCACCTGTGTGTCCTGGTCGTGCTGGTGTGGGGTATAATTCAACCTGTGTGTCCTGGTCGTGCTGGTGGGGGTATAACATCAACCTGTGTGTCCTGGTCGTGCTGGTGTGGGGTATAACATCAACCTGTGTGTCCTGGTCGTGCTGGTGTGGGGGTATAACATCAACCTGTGTGTCCTGGTCGTGCTGGTGTGGGGGTATAACATCAACCTGTGTGTCCTGGTCGTGCTGGTGTGTGGGTATAACATCAACCTGTGTGTCCTGGTCGTGCTGGTGTGGGGGTATAATTGTGGGTCCATCTGGGTGTCTGTGTGGTTCCATGGTTCTGGTCCTGGTCGTGCTGGTGTGGGGTTAATAACCTGTGTTCCTGCCTGTATGTATCTGTTGTCCTTGGTCCTGGTGCTGGTGTGGGGGTATAACATCAACCTGTGTGGTTGTGCCTGGGTGGTTATCGTGTGGTCTTGGTGTGGGGTGTGGGGGTATCATCAACCTGTGTGTCCTTCGTGCTGGTGTGGGGGTATAACATCAACCTGTGTGTCCTGGTCGTGCTGGTGGGGGGGTATACATCAACCTGTGTGTGTGGTCGTGCTGGTGGGGGGTATAACATCAACTTGTGGTCCTGGTCGTGGTGGGGGGGTTATAACATCAACCTGTGTGTTGTGGTCGTGCTGTGTGGGGGTATAACAATCATGGTGTCGTGCCTGGGGGGCTGGTTGTTGTACTCCTGGTTGTGTGTCCTGGTCGTGGTCGTGGGGGGGTGGGATAACATCAACCTGTGTGTCCTGGTCGTGCTGTGGTGTGGGTATAACATCAACCTGTGTGTCCTGGTCGTGCTGGTGTGGGGTATAACATCAACCTGTTGTCCTGGTCGTGCTGGTGTGGGGGTATAACATCAACCTGTGTGTCCTGGTCGTGCTGGTGTGGGGTATAACATCAACCTGTGTCCTGGTCGTGCTGGGTGGGGGTATAACATCAACCTGTGTGTCCTGGTCGTGCTGGTGTGGGGTATAACATCAACCTGTGTGTCCTGTCGTGCTGGTGTGTGGGGTATACATCAACCTGTGTGTCCTGGTCGTGCTGGTGTGGGGGGTAACATCAACTGTGTGTGTCCTGGTCGTGCTGGTGTGGGGGTATAACATCAACCTGTGTGTCCTGGTCGTGCTGGTGTGGGGGTATAATATCAACCTGTGTCCCTGGTCGTGTTGTGGTGGGGGTATAACATCAACCTGTGTGTCCTGGTCGTGCTGGTGTGGGGGTATAACATCAACTGTGTGTCCTGGTCGTGCTGGTGTGGGGGTATAACATCAACCTGTGTGTCCTGGTCGTGCTGGTGTGGGGGTATAACATCAACCTGTGTGTCCTGGTCGTGCTGGTGTGGGGGTATAACATCAACCTGTGTCCTGGTCGTGCTGGTGTGGGGGTAATAATCAAACCTGTGTGTCCTGGTCGTGCTGGTGTGGGGGTATAACATCAACCTGTGTGTCCTGGTCGTGCTGGTGTGGGGGTATAATATCAACCTGTGTCCTGGTCGTGCTGGTGTGGGGGTATAAATCAACCTGTGTGTCCTGGTCGTGCTGGTGTGGGGGTATAACATCAACCTGTGTGTCCTGGTCGTGCTGTGTGGGGTATAACATCAACCTGTGTGTCCTGGTCGTGCTGGTGTGGGGGTATAACCAACCTGTGTGTCCTGGTCGTGCTGGTGTGGGGGTATAACATCAACCTGTGTGTCCTGGTCGTGCTGGTGTGGGGTATAACATCAACCTGTGTGTCCTGGTCGTGCTGGTGTGGGGTATAACATCAACCTGTGTCCTGGTCGTGCTGGTGTGGGGTATAATATCAACCTGTGTGTCCTGGTCGTGCTGGTGTGGGGGTATAACATCACCTGTGTGTCCTGTCGTGCTGGTGTGGGTATAACATCAACCTGTGTGTCCTGGTCGTGCTGGTGTGGGGTATAACATTACCTGTGTGTCCTGGTCGTGCTGGTGTGGGGGTATAACATCAACCTGTGTGTCCTGGTCGTGCTGGTGTGGGGGTATAACATCAACCTGTGTGTCCTGGTCGTGCTGGTGTGGGGGTATAACATCAACCTGTGTGTCCTGGTCGTGCTGGTGTGGGGTATAACATCAACCTGTGTGTCCTGGTCGTGCTGGTGTGGGGGTATAACATCAACCTGTGTGTCCTGGTCGTGCTGGTGTGGGGGTATATATCAACCTGTGTGTCCTGGTCGTGCTGGTGTGGGGGTAAAACATCAACCTGTGTGTCCTGGTCGTGCTGGTGTGGGGGTATAATATCAACCTGTGTCCTGGTCGTGCTGGTGTGGGGGTATAACATCACCTGTGTGTCCTGGTCGTGCTGGTGTGGGGTATAACATCAACCTGTGTGTCCTGGTCGTGCTGTGTGTGGGTATAACATCAACCTGTGTGTCCTGGTCGTGCTGGTGTGGGGGTATAACATCAACCTGTTGTCCTGGTCGTGCTGGTGGGGGTATACATCAACCTGTGTCCTGGTCGTGCTGGTGTGGGGGTATAACATCACCTGTGTCCTGGTCGTGCTGGTGTGGGGGTATAACATCAACCTGTGTCCTGGTCGTGGCTGGGGTGGTGTGGGGGTATAACATCAACCTGTGTGTCCTGGTCGTGCTGGTGTGGGGGTATAACATCAACCTGTGTGTCCTGGTCGTGCTGGTGTGGGGGTATAACATCAACTGTGTGTCCTGGTCGTGCTGGTGTGGGGGTATAACATCAACCTGTGTGTCCTGGTCGTGCTGGTGTGGGGTATAACATCAACCTGTGTGTCCTGGTCGTGCTGGTGTGGGGGTATAACATCAACCTGTGTGTCCTGGTCGTGCTGGTGTGGGGTATAATACATCAACCTGTTGTCCTGGTCGTGCTGGTGTGGGGGTATAACATCACCTGTGTGTCCTGGTCGTGCTGGTGTGGGGTATAACATCAACCTGTGTGTCCCTGGTCGTGCTGGTGTGGGGGTATAATATCAACCTGTGTGTCCTGGTCGTGCTGGTGTGGGGGTATAACATCAACCTGTGTGTCCTGGTCGTGCTGGTGTGGGGGTATAACATCAACCTGTGTGTCCTGGTCGTGCTGGTGTGGGGGTATAACATCAACCTGTGTGTCCTGGTCGTGCTGGTGTGGGGTAATAACATCAACCTGTGTGTCCTGGTCGTGCTGGTGTGGGGGTATAAATCAACCTGTGTGTCCTGGTCGTGCTGGTGTGGGGGTATAATATCAACCTGTGTGTCCTGGTCGTGCTGGTGGGGGTATAACATCAACCTGTGTGTCCTGTCGTGCTGGTGTGGGGGTATAACATCAACCTGTGTGTCCTGGTCGTGCTGGTGTGGGGTATAACATCAACCTGTGTGTCCTGGTCGTGCTGGTGTGGGGTATAACATCAAACTGTGTGTCTGGTCGTGCTGGTGTGGGGGTATAACATCACCTGTGTGTCCTGGTCGTGCTGGTGTGGGGTATAACATCAACCTGTGTGTCCTGTCGTGCTGGTGTGGGGGTATAACATCAACCTGTGTGTCCTGGTCGTGCTGGTGTGGGGGATAACATCAACCTGTGTGTCCTGGTCGTGCTGGTGTGGGGTATAACATCAACCTGTGTGTCCTGGTCGTGCTGGTGTGGGGGTATAATATCAACCTGTCCTGGTCGTGCTGGTGTGGGGGTATAACATCAACCTGTGTGTCCTGGTCGTGCTGGTGTGGGGGTATAAAACATCACCTGTGTGTCCTGGTCGTGCTGGTGTGGGGGTATAATCAACCTGTGTCCTGGTCGTGCTGGTGTGGGGGTATAACATCAACCTGTGTGTCCTGGTCGTGCTGGTGTGGGGGTATAACATCAACCTGTGTGTCCTGGTCGGCTGTGTGGGGGTATAACATCAACCTGTGTCCTGGTCGTGCTGGTGTGGGGTATAACATCAACCTGTGTGTCCTGGTCGTGCTGGTGTGGGGTATAACATCAACCTGTGTGTCCTGGTCGTGCTGGTGTGGGGGTATAACATCAAACTGTGTGTCCTGGTCGTGCTGGTGTGGGGGTATAACATCAACCTGTGTGTCCTGGTCGTGCTGGTGTGGGGGTATAAATCAACTGTGTGTCCTGGTCGTGCTGGTGTGGGGGTATAACATCAACCTGTGTGTCCTGGTCGTGCTGGTGTGGGGGTATAACATCAACCTGTGTCCTGGTCGTGCTGGTGTGGGGGTATAACATCAACCTGTGTGTCCTGGTCGTGCTGGTGTGGGGGTATAACATCAACCTTGTGTCCTGGTCGTGCTGGTGTGGGGTATATATCAACCTGTGTGTCCTGGTCGTGCTGGTGTGGGGGTATAACATCAACCTGTGTGTCCTGTCGTGCTGGTGTGGGTATAACATCAACCTGTGTGTCCTGGTCGTGCTGGTGTGGGGGTATACATCAACCTGTGTGTCCTGGTCGTGCTGGTGTGGGGGTAAACATCAACCTGTGTGTCCTGGTCGTGCTGGTGTGGGGGTATAACATCAACCTGTGTGTCCTGGTCGTGCTGGTGTGGGGGTATAACATCAACCTGTGTGTCCTGGTCGTGCTGTGTGGGGGTATAACATCAACCTGTGTGTCCTGGTCGTGCTGTGTTGGGGTATAACATCAACCTGTGTGTCCTGGTCGTGCTGGTGTGGGGGTATAACATCAACCTGTGTCCTGGTCGTGCTGGTGTGGGGGTATAACATCAACCTGTGTCCTGGTCGTGCTGGTGTGGGGTATAACATCAACCTGTGTCCTGGTCGTGCTGGTGTGGGGGGTATAACAAATCAACCTGTGTGTCCTGGTCGTGCTGGTGTGGGGGTATAACATCAACCTGTGTGTCCTGGTCGTGCTGGTGTGGGGGGTAAATACATCACCTGTGTGTCCTGGTCGTGGGGGTCGTGCTGTGGGGGGTATAACATCACCTGTGTGTCCTGGTCGTGCTGGTGTGGGGGTATAACATCAACCTGTGTGTCCTGGTCGTGCTGGTGTGGGGGTAATAACATCAACCTGTGTGTCCTGGTCGTGCTGGTGTGGGGGTATAACATCAACCTGTGTGTCCTGGTCGTGCTGGTGTGGGTATAACATCAACCTGTGTGTCCTGGTTCGTGCTGGTGTGGGGGTAATAACATCAACCTGTGTGTCCTGGTCGTGCTGGTGTGGGGGTATAATATCAACCTGTGTGTCCTGGTTGCTGGTGTGGGGGTATAACATCAACCTGTGTGTCCTGGTCGTGCTGGTGTGGGGGTA
>NW_022264444.1:0-29077 GCF_002021735.2 Oncorhynchus kisutch
CGGGGACAGTTTTCAGCAAGTTGCAACATGAAATGCAGAAATAAGCACTTTCCATAACAAGCTCTAATCATGTTTGAAGCATCTGGATAAAAAATGTTTTTGGATGTTTATTTGAGATGTATGAAAACACTGTAGATGTTTTCAGCAAGTTAAACATTGAAATGCAGAAATAAGCACTTTCCATAAACAAGCTCTAAAATCATGTTTGATGCACTCTGGATATCCAATTCTAGCAGGCTTGCTAGGTTGAGATGAATGAACGCCGTGGACAGTTTTTCAGCAAGTTGCAACATTGAAATTGCAGAAATAAGCAACTTTTCCATAAACAAGCTCTAAATCATGTTTGATGCACTCTAGGATATCCAATTTTTGCTGTGCTGTGTCTAGGTTGAGATGAAATGAAACCCGTGGACAGTTTTCAGCAAGTTGCAACATTGAAATGCAGAAATAAGAGCACTTTTCCATAAACAAGCTCTAATCATGTTTGAAGCACTCTGGATAAAAATGTTTTTGTTATGTTTATTGAGGATGTTATGAAAACACTGTAGATTGTTTCAGCAAGTTAGAACATTGAAATGCAGAAATAAGCACTTTTCCATAAACAAGCTCTAAATCATGTTTGATGCACTCTGGATATCCAATTCTAGCAGTGCTGTGTCTAGGTTGAGATGAAATGAAACGCCGTGGACAGTTTTCAGCAAGTTGCAACATTGAAATGCAGAAATAAGCACTTTTCCATAAACAAGCTCTAAATCATGTTTGAAGCACTCTGGATAAAAAATGTTTTTGTTATGTTATTTGAGATGTTATGAAAACACTGTAGATTGTTTTCAGCAAGTTACAACATTGAAATGCAGAAATAAGCACTTTTCCATAAACAAGCTCTAAATCATGTTTGATGCACTCTGGATGTCCAATTTTTGCTGTGCTGTGTCTAGGTTGAGATGAAATGAACGCCGTGGACAGTTTTCAGCAAGTTGCAACATTGAAATGCAGAAATAAGCACTTTTCCATAAACAAGCTCTAAATCATGTTTGAAGCACTCTGGATAAAAAAAATGTTTTTGTTATGTTTATTTGAGATGTTATGAAAACACTGTAGATTGTTTTCAGCAAGTTAGAACATTGAAATGCAGAAATAAGCAGTTTTCCATAAACAAGCTCTAAATCATGTTTGATGCACTCTGGATATCCAATTTTGCTGTGCTGTGTCTAGGTTGAGATGAAATGAACGCCGTGGACAGTTTTCAGCAAGTTGCAACATTGAAATGCAGAAATAAGCACTTTTCCATAAACAAGCTCTAAATCATGTTTGAAGCACTCTGGATAAAAAAATGTTTTTGTTATGTTTATTTGAGATGTTATGAAAACACTGTAGATTGTTTTCAGCAAGTTACAACATTGAAATGCAGAAATAAGCAGTTTTCCATAAACAAGCTCTAAATCATGTTTGATGCACTCTGGATATCCAATTTTGCTGTGCTGTGTCTAGGTTGAGATGAAATGAACGCCGTGGACAGTTTTCAGCAAGTTGCAACATTGAAATGCAGAAATAAGCACTTTTCCATAAACAAGCTCTAAATCATGTTTGAAGCACTCTGGATAAAAAATGTTTTTGTTATGTTTATTTGAGATGTTATGAAAACACTGTAGATTGTTTTCAGCAAGTTACAACATTGAAATGCAGAAATAAGCACTTTTCCATAAACAAGCTCTAAATCATGTTTGATGCACTCTGGATATCCAATTTTTGCTGTGCTGTGTCTAGGTTGAGATGAAATGAACGCCGTGGACAGTTTTCAGCAAGTTGCAACATTGAAATGCAGAAATAAGCACTTTTCCATAAACAAGCTCTAAATCATGTTTGAAGCACTCTGGATAAAAAAATGTTTTTGTTATGTTTATTTGAGATGTTATGAAAACACTGTAGATTGTTTTCAGCAAGTTACAACATTGAAATGCAGAAATAAGCACTTTTCCATAAACAAGCTCTAAATCATGTTTGATGCACTCTGGATATCCAATTCTAGCAGTGCTGTGTCTAGGTTGAGATGAAATGAACGCCGTGGACAGTTTTCAGCAAGTTGCAACATTGAAATGCAGAAATAAGCACTTTTCCATAAACAAGCTCTAAATCATGTTTGAAGCACTCTGGATAAAAAAATGTTTTTGTTATGTTTATTTGAGATGTTATGAAAACACTGTAGATTGTTTTCAGCAAGTTACAACATTGAAATGCAGAAATAAGCACTTTTCCATAAACAAGCTCTAAATCATGTTTGATGCACTCTGGATGTCCAATTTTTGCTGTGCTGTGTCTAGGTTGAGATGAAATGAACGCCGTGGACAGTTTTCAGCAAGTTGCAACATTGAAATGCAGAAATAAGCACTTTTCCATAAACAAGCTCTAAATCATGTTTGAAGCACTCTGGATAAAAAAATGTTTTTGTTATGTTTATTTGAGATGTTATGAAAACACTGTAGATTGTTTTCAGCAAGTTACAACATTGAAATGCAGAAATAAGCACTTTTCCATAAACAAGCTCTAAATCATGTTTGATGCACTCTGGATATCCAATTCTAGCAGTGCTGTGTCTAGGTTGAGATGAAATGAACGCCGTGGACAGTTTTCAGCAAGTTGCAACATTGAAATGCAGAAATAAGCACTTTTCCATAAACAAGCTCTAAATCATGTTTGATGCACTCTGGATGTCCAATTTTTGCTGTGCTGTGTCTAGGTTGAGATGAAATGAACGCCGTGGACAGTTTTCAGCAAGTTGCAACATTGAAATGCAGAAATGAGCACTTTTCCATAAACAAGCTCTAAATCATGTTTGAAGCACTCTGGATAAAAAAATGTTTTTGTTATGTTTATTTGAGATGTTATGAAAACACTGTAGATTGTTTTCAGCAAGTTAGAACATTGAAATGCAGAAATAAGCACTTTTCCATAAACAAGCTCTAAATCATGTTTGATGCACTCTGGATATCCAATTCTAGCAGTGCTGTGTCTAGGTTGAGATGAAATGAACGCCGTGGACAGTTTTCAGCAAGTTGCAACATTGAAATGCAGAAATAAGCACTTTTCCATAAACAAGCTCTAAATCATGTTTGATGCACTCTGGATGTCCAATTTTTGCTGTGCTGTGTCTAGGTTGAGATGAAATGAACGCCGTGGACAGTTTTCAGCAAGTTGCAACATTGAAATGCAGAAATAAGCACTTTTCCATAAACAAGCTCTAAATCATGTTTGAAGCACTCTGGATAAAAAAATGTTTTTGTTATGTTTATTTGAGATGTTATGAAAACACTGTAGATTGTTTTCAGCAAGTTAGAACATTGAAATGCAGAAATAAGCACTTTTCCATAAACAAGCTCTAAATCATGTTTGATGCACTCTGGATATCCAATTTTTGCTGTGCTGTGTCTAGGTTGAGATGAAATGAACGCCGTGGACAGTTTTCAGCAAGTTGCAACATTGAAATGCAGAAATAAGCACTTTTCCATAAACAAGCTCTAAATCATGTTTGAAGCACTCTGGATAAAAAAATGTTTTTGTTATGTTTATTTGAGATGTTATGAAAACACTGTAGATTGTTTTCAGCAAGTTACAACATTGAAATGCAGAAATAAGCACTTTTCCATAAACAAGCTCTAAATCATGTTTGATGCACTCTGGATATCCAATTTTGCTGTGCTGTGTCTAGGTTGAGATGAAATGAACGCCGTGGACAGTTTTCAGCAAGTTGCAACATTGAAATGCAGAAATAAGCACTTTTCCATAAACAAGCTCTAAATCATGTTTGATGCACTCTGGATATCCAATTTTTGCTGTGCTGTGTCTAGGTTGAGATGAAATGAACGCCGTGGACAGTTTTCAGCAAGTTGCAACATTGAAATGCAGAAATAAGCACTTTTCCATAAACAAGCTCTAAATCATGTTTGAAGCACTCTGGATAAAAAAATGTTTTTGTTATGTTTATTTGAGATGTTATGAAAACACTGTAGATTGTTTTCAGCAAGTTAGAACATTGAAATGCAGAAATAAGCACTTTTCCATAAACAAGCTCTAAATCATGTTTGATGCACTCTGGATATCCAATTTTTGCTGTGCTGTGTCTAGGTTGAGATGAAATGAACGCCGTGGACAGTTTTCAGCAAGTTGCAACATTGAAATGCAGAAATAAGCACTTTTCCATAAACAAGCTCTAAATCATGTTTGAAGCACTCTGGATAAAAAATGTTTTTGTTATGTTTATTTGAGATGTTATGAAAACACTGTAGATTGTTTTCAGCAAGTTAGAACATTGAAATGCAGAAATAAGCACTTTTCCATAAACAAGCTCTAAATCATGTTTGATGCACTCTGGATATCCAATTCTAGCAGTGCTGTGTCTAGGTTGAGATGAAATGAACGCCGTGGACAGTTTTCAGCAAGTTGAAACATTGAAATGCAGAAATAAGCACTTTTCCATAAACAAGCTCTAAATCATGTTTGATGCACTCTGGATATCCAATTTTTGCTGTGCTGTGTCTAGGTTGAGATGAAATGAACGCCGTGGACAGTTTTCAGCAAGTTGCAACATTGAAATGCAGAAATAAGCACTTTTCCATAAACAAGCTCTAAATCATGTTTGATGCACTCTGGATATCCAATTTTTGCTGTGCTGTGTCTAGGTTGAGATGAAATGAAACGCCGTGGACAGTTTTCAGCAAGTTGCAACATTGAAATGCAGAAATAAGCACTTTTCCATAAACAAGCTCTAAATCATGTTTGATGCACTCTGGATATCCAATTTTTGCTGTGCTGTGTCTAGGTTGAGATGAAATGAACGCCGTGGACAGTTTTCAGCAAGTTGCAACATTGAAATGCAGAAATAAGCACTTTTCCATAAACAAGCTCTAAATCATGTTTGAAGCACTCTGGATAAAAAAATGTTTTTGTTATGTTTATTTGAGATGTTATGAAAACACTGTAGATTGTTTTCAGCAAGTTAGAACATTGAAATGCAGAAATAAGCAGTTTTCCATAAACAAGCTCTAAATCATGTTTGATGCACTCTGGATATCCAATTTTGCTGTGCTGTGTCTAGGTTGAGATGAAATGAACGCCGTGGACAGTTTTCAGCAAGTTGCAACATTGAAATGCAGAAATAAGCACTTTTCCATAAACAAGCTCTAAATCATGTTTGAAGCACTCTGGATAAAAAAATGTTTTTGTTATGTTTATTTGAGATGTTATGAAAACACTGTAGATTGTTTTCAGCAAGTTACAACATTGAAATGCAGAAATAAGCACTTTTCCATAAACAAGCTCTAAATCATGTTTGATGCACTCTGGATATCCAATTTTGCTGTGCTGTGTCTAGGTTGAGATGAAATGAACGCCGTGGACAGTTTTCAGCAAGTTGCAACATTGAAATGCAGAAATAAGCACTTTTCCATAAACAAGCTCTAAATCATGTTTGAAGCACTCTGGATAAAAAAATGTTTTTGTTATGTTTATTTGAGATGTTATGAAAACACTGTAGATTGTTTTCAGCAAGTTACAACATTGAAATGCAGAAATAAGCACTTTTCCATAAACAAGCTCTAAATCATGTTTGATGCACTCTGGATATCCAATTTTGCTGTGCTGTGTCTAGGTTGAGATGAAATGAACGCCGTGGACAGTTTTCAGCAAGTTGCAACATTGAAATGCAGAAATAAGCACTTTTCCATAAACAAGCTCTAAATCATGTTTGAAGCACTCTGGATAAAAAAATGTTTTTGTTATGTTTATTTGAGATGTTATGAAAACACTGTAGATTGTTTTCAGCAAGTTAGAACATTGAAATGCAGAAATAAGCACTTTTCCATAAACAAGCTCTAAATCATGTTTGATGCACTCTGGATATCCAATTCTAGCAGTGCTGTGTCTAGGTTGAGATGAAATGAACGCCGTGGACAGTTTTCAGCAAGTTGCAACATTGAAATGCAGAAATAAGCACTTTTCCATAAACAAGCTCTAAATCATGTTTGAAGCACTCTGGATAAAAAATGTTTTTGTTATGTTTATTTGAGATGTTATGAAAACACTGTAGATTGTTTTCAGCAAGTTACAACATTGAAATGCAGAAATAAGCACTTTTCCATAAACAAGCTCTAAATCATGTTTGATGCACTCTGGATGTCCAATTTTTGCTGTGCTGTGTCTAGGTTGAGATGAAATGAACGCCGTGGACAGTTTTCAGCAAGTTGCAACATTGAAATGCAGAAATAAGCACTTTTCCATAAACAAGCTCTAAATCATGTTTGAAGCACTCTGGATAAAAAAATGTTTTTGTTATGTTTATTTGAGATGTTATGAAAACACTGTAGATTGTTTTCAGCAAGTTACAACATTGAAATGCAGAAATAAGCACTTTTCCATAAACAAGCTCTAAATCATGTTTGATGCACTCTGGATATCCAATTTTTGCTGTGCTGTGTCTAGGTTGAGATGAAATGAACGCCGTGGACAGTTTTCAGCAAGTTGCAACATTGAAATGCAGAAATAAGCACTTTTCCATAAACAAGCTCTAAATCATGTTTGAAGCACTCTGGATAAAAAAATGTTTTTGTTATGTTTATTTGAGATGTTATGAAAACACTGTAGATTGTTTTCAGCAAGTTAGAACATTGAAATGCAGAAATAAGCACTTTTCCATAAACAAGCTCTAAATCATGTTTGATGCACTCTGGATATCCAATTCTAGCAGTGCTGTGTCTAGGTTGAGATGAAATGAACGCCGTGGACAGTTTTCAGCAAGTTGCAACATTGAAATGCAGAAATAAGCACTTTTCCATAAACAAGCTCTAAATCATGTTTGATGCACTCTGGATGTCCAATTTTTGCTGTGCTGTGTCTAGGTTGAGATGAAATGAACGCCGTGGACAGTTTTCAGCAAGTTGCAACATTGAAATGCAGAAATGAGCACTTTTCCATAAACAAGCTCTAAATCATGTTTGAAGCACTCTGGATAAAAAAATGTTTTTGTTATGTTTATTTGAGATGTTATGAAAACACTGTAGATTGTTTTCAGCAAGTTAGAACATTGAAATGCAGAAATAAGCACTTTTCCATAAACAAGCTCTAAATCATGTTTGATGCACTCTGGATATCCAATTCTAGCAGTGCTGTGTCTAGGTTGAGATGAAATGAACGCCGTGGACAGTTTTCAGCAAGTTGCAACATTGAAATGCAGAAATAAGCACTTTTCCATAAACAAGCTCTAAATCATGTTTGATGCACTCTGGATTCAAAATGTTTTCTGTTCTGTGTCTAGTTGAGATGTAATGAAACACTGTAGATTGTTTTCAGCAAGTTAGAACATTGAAATGCAGAAATAAGCACTTTTCCATAAACAAGCTCTAAATCATGTTTGATGCACTCTGGATATCCAATTTTTGCTGTGCTGTGTCTAGGTTGAGATGAAATGAACGCCGTGGACAGTTTTCAGCAAGTTGCAACATTGAAATGCAGAAATAAGCACTTTTCCATAAACAAGCTCTAAATCATGTTTGAAGCACTCTGGATAAAAAAATGTTTTTGTTATGTTTATTTGAGATGTTATGAAAACACTGTAGATTGTTTTCAGCAAGTTACAACATTGAAATGCAGAAATAAGCACTTTTCCATAAACAAGCTCTAAATCATGTTTGATGCACTCTGGATGTCCAATTTTTGCTGTGCTGTGTCTAGGTTGAGATGAAATGAACGCCGTGGACAGTTTTCAGCAAGTTGCAACATTGAAATGCAGAAATAAGCACTTTTCCATAAACAAGCTCTAAATCATGTTTGATGCACTCTGGATATCCAATTTTTGCTGTGCTGTGTCTAGGTTGAGATGAAATGAACGCCGTGGACAGTTTTCAGCAAGTTGCAACATTGAAATGCAGAAATAAGCACTTTTCCATAAACAAGCTCTAAATCATGTTTGAAGCACTCTGGATAAAAAAATGTTTTTGTTATGTTTATTTGAGATGTTATGAAAACACTGTAGATTGTTTTCAGCAAGTTAGAACATTGAAATGCAGAAATAAGCAGTTTTCCATAAACAAGCTCTAAATCATGTTTGATGCACTCTGGATATCCAATTTTGCTGTGCTGTGTCTAGGTTGAGATGAAATGAACGCCGTGGACAGTTTTCAGCAAGTTGCAACATTGAAATGCAGAAATAAGCACTTTTCCATAAACAAGCTCTAAATCATGTTTGAAGCACTCTGGATAAAAAAATGTTTTTGTTATGTTTATTTGAGATGTTATGAAAACACTGTAGATTGTTTTCAGCAAGTTAGAACATTGAAATGCAGAAATAAGCACTTTTCCATAAACAAGCTCTAAATCATGTTTGATGCACTCTGGATATCCAATTCTAGCAGTGCTGTGTCTAGGTTGAGATGAAATGAACGCCGTGGACAGTTTTCAGCAAGTTGCAACATTGAAATGCAGAAATAAGCACTTTTCCATAAACAAGCTCTAAATCATGTTTGATGCACTCTGGATATCCAATTTTTGCTGTGCTGTGTCTAGGTTGAGATGAAATGAACGCCGTGGACAGTTTTCAGCAAGTTGCAACATTGAAATGCAGAAATAAGCACTTTTCCATAAACAAGCTCTAAATCATGTTTGAAGCACTCTGGATAAAAAAATGTTTTTGTTATGTTTATTTGAGATGTTATGAAAACACTGTAGATTGTTTTCAGCAAGTTACAACATTGAAATGCAGAAATAAGCACTTTTCCATAAACAAGCTCTAAATCATGTTTGATGCACTCTGGATATCCAATTTTTGCTGTGCTGTGTCTAGGTTGAGATGAAATGAACGCCGTGGACAGTTTTCAGCAAGTTGCAACATTGAAATGCAGAAATAAGCACTTTTCCATAAACAAGCTCTAAATCATGTTTGAAGCACTCTGGATAAAAAAATGTTTTTGTTATGTTTATTTGAGATGTTATGAAAACACTGTAGATTGTTTTCAGCAAGTTAGAACATTGAAATGCAGAAATAAGCACTTTTCCATAAACAAGCTCTAAATCATGTTTGATGCACTCTGGATATCCAATTCTAGCAGTGCTGTGTCTAGGTTGAGATGAAATGAACGCCGTGGACAGTTTTCAGCAAGTTGCAACATTGAAATGCAGAAATAAGCACTTTTCCATAAACAAGCTCTAAATCATGTTTGATGCACTCTGGATATCCAATTTTTGCTGTGCTGTGTCTAGGTTGAGATGAAATGAACGCCGTGGACAGTTTTCAGCAAGTTGCAACATTGAAATGCAGAAATAAGCACTTTTCCATAAACAAGCTCTAAATCATGTTTGAAGCACTCTGGATAAAAAAATGTTTTTGTTATGTTTATTTGAGATGTTATGAAAACACTGTAGATTGTTTTCAGCAAGTTACAACATTGAAATGCAGAAATAAGCACTTTTCCATAAACAAGCTCTAAATCATGTTTGATGCACTCTGGATATCCAATTTTAGCTGTGCTGTGTCTAGGTTGAGATGAAATGAACGCCGTGGACAGTTTTCAGCAAGTTGCAACATTGAAATGCAGAAATAAGCACTTTTCCATAAACAAGCTCTAAATCATGTTTGAAGCACTCTGGATAAAAAAATGTTTTTGTTATGTTTATTTGAGATGTTATGAAAACACTGTAGATTGTTTTCAGCAAGTTAGAACATTGAAATGCAGAAATAAGCACTTTTCCATAAACAAGCTCTAAATCATGTTTGATGCACTCTGGATATCCAATTTTTGCTGTGCTGTGTCTAGGTTGAGATGAAATGAACGCCGTGGACAGTTTTCAGCAAGTTGCAACATTGAAATGCAGAAATAAGCACTTTTCCATAAACAAGCTCTAAATCATGTTTGAAGCACTCTGGATAAAAAAATGTTTTTGTTATGTTTATTTGAGATGTTATGAAAACACTGTAGATTGTTTTCAGCAAGTTACAACATTGAAATGCAGAAATAAGCACTTTTCCATAAACAAGCTCTAAATCATGTTTGATGCACTCTGGATATCCAATTTTTGCTGTGCTGTGTCTAGGTTGAGATGAAATGAACGCCGTGGACAGTTTTCAGCAAGTTGCAACATTGAAATGCAGAAATAAGCACTTTTCCATAAACAAGCTCTAAATCATGTTTGAAGCACTCTGGATAAAAAAATGTTTTTGTTATGTTTATTTGAGATGTTATGAAAACACTGTAGATTGTTTTCAGCAAGTTAGCAACATTGAAATGCAGAAATAAGCACTTTTCCATAAACAAGCTCTAAATCATGTTTGATGCACTCTGGATATCCAATTCTAGCAGTGCTGTGTCTAGGTTGAGATGAAATGAACGCCGTGGACAGTTTTCAGCAAGTTGCAACATTGAAATGCAGAAATAAGCACTTTTCCATAAACAAGCTCTAAATCATGTTTGATGCACTCTGGATATCCAATTTTTGCTGTGCTGTGTCTAGGTTGAGATGAAATGAACGCCGTGGACAGTTTTCAGCAAGTTGCAACATTGAAATGCAGAAATAAGCACTTTTCCAATAAACAAGCTCTAAATCATGTTTGAAGCACTCTGGATAAAAAAATGTTTTTGTTATGTTTATTTGAGATGTTATGAAAACACTGTAGATTGTTTTCAGCAAGTTAGAACATTGAAATGCAGAAATAAGCAGTTTTCCATAAACAAGCTCTAAATCATGTTTGATGCACTCTGGATGTCCAATTTTTGCTGTGCTGTGTCTAGGTTGAGATGAAATGAACGCCGTGGACAGTTTTCAGCAAGTTGCAACATTGAAATGCAGAAATAAGCACTTTTCCAATAAACAAGCTCTAAATCATGTTTGAAGCACTCTGGATAAAAAAATGTTTTTGTTATGTTTATTTGAGATGTTATGAAAACACTGTAGATTGTTTTCAGCAAGTTAGAACATTGAAATGCAGAAATAAGCACTTTTCCATAAACAAGCTCTAAATCATGTTTGATGCACTCTGGATATCCAATTCTAGCAGTGCTGTGTCTAGGTTGAGATGAAATGAACGCCGTGGACAGTTTTCAGCAAGTTGCAACATTGAAATGCAGAAATAAGCACTTTTCCATAAACAAGCTCTAAATCATGTTTGATGCACTCTGGATGTCCAATTTTTGCTGTGCTGTGTCTAGGTTGAGATGAAATGAACGCCGTGGACAGTTTTCAGCAAGTTGCAACATTGAAATGCAGAAATAAGCACTTTTCCATAAACAAGCTCTAAATCATGTTTGAAGCACTCTGGATAAAAAAATGTTTTTGTTATGTTTATTTGAGATGTTATGAAAACACTGTAGATTGTTTTCAGCAAGTTACAACATTGAAATGCAGAAATAAGCACTTTTCCATAAACAAGCTCTAAATCATGTTTGATGCACTCTGGATATCCAATTTTTGCTGTGCTGTGTCTAGGTTGAGATGAAATGAACGCCGTGGACAGTTTTCAGCAAGTTGCAACATTGAAATGCAGAAATAAGCACTTTTCCATAAACAAGCTCTAAATCATGTTTGAAGCACTCTGGATAAAAAAATGTTTTTGTTATGTTTATTTGAGATGTTATGAAAACACTGTAGATTGTTTTCAGCAAGTTACAACATTGAAATGCAGAAATAAGCACTTTTCCATAAACAAGCTCTAAATCATGTTTGATGCACTCTGGATATCCAATTCTAGCAGTGCTGTGTCTAGGTTGAGATGAAATGAACGCCGTGGACAGTTTTCAGCAAGTTGCAACATTGAAATGCAGAAATAAGCACTTTTCCATAAACAAGCTCTAAATCATGTTTGATGCACTCTGGATGTCCAATTTTTGCTGTGCTGTGTCTAGGTTGAGATGAAATGAACGCCGTGGACAGTTTTCAGCAAGATTGCAACATTGAAATGCAGAAATAAGCACTTTTCCATAAACAAGCTCTAAATCATGTTTGAAGCACTCTGGATAAAAAAATGTTTTTGTTATGTTTATTTGAGATGTTATGAAAACACTGTAGATTGTTTTCAGCAAGTTAGAACATTGAAATGCATAAATAAGCACTTTTCCATAAACAAGCTCTAAATCATGTTTGATGCACTCTGGATATCCAATTCTAGCAGTGCTGTGTCTAGGTTGAGATGAAATGAACGCCGTGGACAGTTTTCAGCAAGTTGCAACATTGAAATGCAGAAATAAGCACTTTTCCATAAACAAGCTCTAAATCATGTTTGATGCACTCTGGATGTCCAATTTTTGCTGTGCTGTGTCTAGGTTGAGATGAAATGAACGCCGTGGACAGTTTTCAGCAAGTTGCAACATTGAAATGCAGAAATAAGCACTTTTCCATAAACAAGCTCTAAATCATGTTTGAAGCACTCTGGATAAAAAAATGTTTTTGTTATGTTTATTTGAGATGTTATGAAAACACTGTAGATTGTTTTCAGCAAGTTAGAACATTGAAATGCAGAAATAAGCACTTTTCCATAAACAAGCTCTAAATCATGTTTGATGCACTCTGGATATCCAATTCTAGCAGTGCTGTGTCTAGGTTGAGATGAAATGAACGCCGTGGACAGTTTTCAGCAAGTTGCAACATTGAAATGCAGAAATAAGCACTTTTCCATAAACAAGCTCTAAATCATGTTTGATGCACTCTGGATATCCAATTTTTGCTGTGCTGTGTCTAGGTTGAGATGAAATGAACGCCGTGGACAGTTTTCAGCAAGTTGCAACATTGAAATGCAGAAATAAGCACTTTTCCATAAACAAGCTCTAAATCATGTTTGAAGCACTCTGGATAAAAAAATGTTTTTGTTATGTTTATTTGAGATGTTATGAAAACACTGTAGATTGTTTTCAGCAAGTTACAACATTGAAATGCAGAAATAAGCACTTTTCCATAAACAAGCTCTAAATCATGTTTGATGCACTCTGGATATCCAATTTTTGCTGTGCTGTGTCTAGGTTGAGATGAAATGAACGCCGTGGACAGTTTTCAGCAAGTTGCAACATTGAAATGCAGAAATAAGCACTTTTCCATAAACAAGCTCTAAATCATGTTTGAAGCACTCTGGATAAAAAAATGTTTTTGTTATGTTTATTTGAGATGTTATGAAAACACTGTAGATTGTTTTCAGCAAGTTACAACATTGAAATGCAGAAATAAGCACTTTTCCATAAACAAGCTCTAAATCATGTTTGATGCACTCTGGATATCCAATTCTAGCAGTGCTGTGTCTAGGTTGAGATGAAATGAACGCCGTGGACAGTTTTCAGCAAGTTGCAACATTGAAATGCAGAAATAAGCACTTTTCCATAAACAAGCTCTAAATCATGTTTGATGCACTCTGGATATCCAATTTTTGCTGTGCTGTGTCTAGGTTGAGATGAAATGAACGCCGTGGACAGTTTTCAGCAAGTTGCAACATTGAAATGCAGAAATAAGCACTTTTCCATAAACAAGCTCTAAATCATGTTTGAAGCACTCTGGATAAAAAAATGTTTTTGTTATGTTTATTTGAGATGTTATGAAAACACTGTAGATTGTTTTCAGCAAGTTAGAACATTGAAATGCAGAAATAAGCAGTTTTCCATAAACAAGCTCTAAATCATGTTTGATGCACTCTGGATATCCAATTTTTGCTGTGCTGTGTCTAGGTTGAGATGAAATGAACGCCGTGGACAGTTTTCAGCAAGTTGCAACATTGAAATGCAGAAATAAGCACTTTTCCATAAACAAGCTCTAAATCATGTTTGAAGCACTCTGGATAAAAAAATGTTTTTGTTATGTTTATTTGAGATGTTATGAAAACACTGTAGATTGTTTTCAGCAAGTTACAACATTGAAATGCAGAAATAAGCACTTTTCCATAAACAAGCTCTAAATCATGTTTGATGCACTCTGGATATCCAATTCTAGCAGTGCTGTGTCTAGGTTGAGATGAAATGAACGCCGTGGACAGTTTTCAGCAAGTTGCAACATTGAAATGCAGAAATAAGCACTTTTCCATAAACAAGCTCTAAATCATGTTTGATGCACTCTGGATATCCAATTTTTGCTGTGCTGTGTCTAGGTTGAGATGAAATGAACGCCGTGGACAGTTTTCAGCAAGTTGCAACATTGAAATGCAGAAATAAGCACTTTTCCATAAACAAGCTCTAAATCATGTTTGAAGCACTCTGGATAAAAAAATGTTTTTGTTATGTTTATTTGAGATGTTATGAAAACACTGTAGATTGTTTTCAGCAAGTTAGAACATTGAAATGCAGAAATAAGCACTTTTCCATAAACAAGCTCTAAATCATGTTTGATGCACTCTGGATATCCAATTTTTGCTGTGCTGTGTCTAGGTTGAGATGAAATGAACGCCGTGGACAGTTTTCAGCAAGTTGCAACATTGAAATGCAGAAATAAGCACTTTTCCATAAACAAGCTCTAAATCATGTTTGAAGCACTCTGGATAAAAAAATGTTTTTGTTATGTTTATTTGAGATGTTATGAAAACACTGTAGATTGTTTTCAGCAAGTTAGAACATTGAAATGCAGAAATAAGCACTTTTCCATAAACAAGCTCTAAATCATGTTTGATGCACTCTGGATATCCAATTCTAGCAGTGCTGTGTCTAGGTTGAGATGAAATGAACGCCGTGGACAGTTTTCAGCAAGTTGCAACATTGAAATGCAGAAATAAGCACTTTTCCATAAACAAGCTCTAAATCATGTTTGATGCACTCTGGATATCCAATTTTTGCTGTGCTGTGTCTAGGTTGAGATGAAATGAACGCCGTGGACAGTTTTCAGCAAGTTGCAACATTGAAATGCAGAAATAAGCACTTTTCCATAAACAAGCTCTAAATCATGTTTGAAGCACTCTGGATAAAAAAATGTTTTTGTTATGTTTATTTGAGATGTTATGAAAACACTGTAGATTGTTTTCAGCAAGTTACAACATTGAAATGCAGAAATAAGCACTTTTCCATAAACAAGCTCTAAATCATGTTTGATGCACTCTGGATATCCAATTTTTGCTGTGCTGTGTCTAGGTTGAGATGAAATGAACGCCGTGGACAGTTTTCAGCAAGTTGCAACATTGAAATGCAGAAATAAGCACTTTTCCATAAACAAGCTCTAAATCATGTTTGAAGCACTCTGGATAAAAAAATGTTTTTGTTATGTTTATTTGAGATGTTATGAAAACACTGTAGATTGTTTTCAGCAAGTTACAACATTGAAATGCAGAAATAAGCACTTTTCCATAAACAAGCTCTAAATCATGTTTGATGCACTCTGGATATCCAATTCTAGCAGTGCTGTGTCTAGGTTGAGATGAAATGAACGCCGTGGACAGTTTTCAGCAAGTTGCAACATTGAAATGCAGAAATAAGCACTTTTCCATAAACAAGCTCTAAATCATGTTTGATGCACTCTGGATGTCCAATTTTTGCTGTGCTGTGTCTAGGTTGAGATGAAATGAACGCCGTGGACAGTTTTCAGCAAGTTGCAACATTGAAATGCAGAAATAAGCACTTTTCCATAAACAAGCTCTAAATCATGTTTGAAGCACTCTGGATAAAAAAATGTTTTTGTTATGTTTATTTGAGATGTTATGAAAACACTGTAGATTGTTTTCAGCAAGTTAGAACATTGAAATGCAGAAATAAGCACTTTTCCATAAACAAGCTCTAAATCATGTTTGATGCACTCTGGATATCCAATTCTAGCAGTGCTGTGTCTAGGTTGAGATGAAATGAACGCCGTGGACAGTTTTCAGCAAGTTGCAACATTGAAATGCAGAAATAAGCACTTTTCCATAAACAAGCTCTAAATCATGTTTGATGCACTCTGGATGTCCAATTTTTGCTGTGCTGTGTCTAGGTTGAGATGAAATGAACGCCGTGGACAGTTTTCAGCAAGTTGCAACATTGAAATGCAGAAATAAGCACTTTTCCATAAACAAGCTCTAAATCATGTTTGATGCACTCTGGATATCCAATTTTTGCTGTGCTGTGTCTAGGTTGAGATGAAATGAACGCCGTGGACAGTTTTCAGCAAGTTGCAACATTGAAATGCAGAAATAAGCACTTTTCCATAAACAAGCTCTAAATCATGTTTGAAGCACTCTGGATAAAAAAATGTTTTTGTTATGTTTATTTGAGATGTTATGAAAACACTGTAGATTGTTTTCAGCAAGTTACAACATTGAAATGCAGAAATAAGCACTTTTCCATAAACAAGCTCTAAATCATGTTTGATGCACTCTGGATATCCAATTCTAGCAGTGCTGTGTCTAGGTTGAGATGAAATGAACGCCGTGGACAGTTTTCAGCAAGTTGCAACATTGAAATGCAGAAATAAGCACTTTTCCATAAACAAGCTCTAAATCATGTTTGATGCACTCTGGATATCCAATTTTGCTGTGCTGTGTCTAGGTTGAGATGAAATGAACGCCGTGGACAGTTTTCAGCAAGTTGCAACATTGAAATGCAGAAATAAGCACTTTTCCAATAAGCAAGCTCTAAAATCATGTTTGAAGCACTCTGGATAAAAAAATGTTTTTGTTATGTTTATTTGAGATGTTATGAAAACACTGTAGATTGTTTTCAGCAAGTTAGAACATTGAAATGCAGAAATAAGCAGTTTTCCATAAACAAGCTCTAAATCATGTTTGATGCACTCTGGATATCCAATTTTTGCTGTGCTGTGTCTAGGTTGAGATGAAATGAACGCCGTGGACAGTTTTCAGCAAGTTGCAACATTGAAATGCAGAAATAAGCACTTTTCCATAAACAAGCTCTAAATCATGTTTGAAGCACTCTGGATAAAAAAATGTTTTTGTTATGTTTATTTGAGATGTTATGAAAACACTGTAGATTGTTTTCAGCAAGTTAGAACATTGAAATGCAGAAATAAGCAGTTTTCCATAAACAAGCTCTAAATCATGTTTGATGCACTCTGGATATCCAATTCTAGCAGTGCTGTGTCTAGGTTGAGATGAAATGAACGCCGTGGACAGTTTTCAGCAAGTTGCAACATTGAAATGCAGAAATAAGCACTTTTCCATAAACAAGCTCTAAATCATGTTTGATGCACTCTGGATGTCCAATTTTTGCTGTGCTGTGTCTAGGTTGAGATGAAATGAACGCCGTGGACAGTTTTCAGCAAGTTGCAACATTGAAATGCAGAAATAAGCACTTTTCCATAAACAAGCTCTAAATCATGTTTGAAGCACTCTGGATAAAAAAATGTTTTTGTTATGTTTATTTGAGATGTTATGAAAACACTGTAGATTGTTTTCAGCAAGTTAGAACATTGAAATGCAGAAATAAGCACTTTTCCATAAACAAGCTCTAAATCATGTTTGATGCACTCTGGATATCCAATTTTGCTGTGCTGTGTCTAGGTTGAGATGAAATGAACGCCGTGGACAGTTTTCAGCAAGTTGCAACATTGAAATGCAGAAATAAGCACTTTTCCAATAAACAAGCTCTAAATCATGTTTGAAGCACTCTGGATAAAAAAATGTTTTTGTTATGTTTATTTGAGATGTTATGAAAACACTGTAGATTGTTTTCAGCAAGTTACAACATTGAAATGCAGAAATAAGCACTTTTCCATAAACAAGCTCTAAATCATGTTTGATGCACTCTGGATATCCAATTCTAGCAGTGCTGTGTCTAGGTTGAGATGAAATGAACGCCGTGGACAGTTTTCAGCAAGTTGCAACATTGAAATGCAGAAATAAGCACTTTTCCATAAACAAGCTCTAAATCATGTTTGATGCACTCTGGATATCCAATTTTTGCTGTGCTGTGTCTAGGTTGAGATGAAATGAACGCCGTGGACAGTTTTCAGCAAGTTGCAACATTGAAATGCAGAAATAAGCACTTTTCCATAAACAAGCTCTAAATCATGTTTGAAGCACTCTGGATAAAAAAATGTTTTTGTTATGTTTATTTGAGATGTTATGAAAACACTGTAGATTGTTTTCAGCAAGTTAGAACATTGAAATGCAGAAATAAGCACTTTTCCATAAACAAGCTCTAAATCATGTTTGATGCACTCTGGATATCCAATTTTTGCTGTGCTGTGTCTAGGTTGAGATGAAATGAACGCCGTGGACAGTTTTCAGCAAGTTGCAACATTGAAATGCAGAAATAAGCACTTTTCCATAAACAAGCTCTAAATCATGTTTGAAGCACTCTGGATAAAAAAATGTTTTTGTTATGTTTATTTGAGATGTTATGAAAACACTGTAGATTGTTTTCAGCAAGTTACAACATTGAAATGCAGAAATAAGCACTTTTCCATAAACAAGCTCTAAATCATGTTTGATGCACTCTGGATATCCAATTCTAGCAGTGCTGTGTCTAGGTTGAGATGAAATGAACGCCGTGGACAGTTTTCAGCAAGTTGAAACATTGAAATGCAGAAATAAGCACTTTTCCATAAACAAGCTCTAAATCATGTTTGATGCACTCTGGATATCCAATTTTTGCTGTGCTGTGTCTAGGTTGAGATGAAATGAACGCCGTGGACAGTTTTCAGCAAGTTGCAACATTGAAATGCAGAAATAAGCACTTTTCCATAAACAAGCTCTAAATCATGTTTGAAGCACTCTGGATAAAAAAATGTTTTTGTTATGTTTATTTGAGATGTTATGAAAACACTGTAGATTGTTTTCAGCAAGTTACAACATTGAAATGCAGAAATAAGCACTTTTCCATAAACAAGCTCTAAATCATGTTTGATGCACTCTGGATATCCAATTTTTGCTGTGCTGTGTCTAGGTTGAGATGAAATGAACGCCGTGGACAGTTTTCAGCAAGTTGCAACATTGAAATGCAGAAATAAGCACTTTTCCATAAACAAGCTCTAAATCATGTTTGAAGCACTCTGGATAAAAAATGTTTTTGTTATGTTTATTTGAGATGTTATGAAAACACTGTAGATTGTTTTCAGCAAGTTACAACATTGAAATGCAGAAATAAGCACTTTTCCATAAACAAGCTCTAAATCATGTTTGATGCACTCTGGATATCCAATTCTAGCAGTGCTGTGTCTAGGTTGAGATGAAATGAACGCCGTGGACAGTTTTCAGCAAGTTGCAACATTGAAATGCAGAAATAAGCACTTTTCCATAAACAAGCTCTAAATCATGTTTGATGCACTCTGGATGTCCAATTTTTGCTGTGCTGTGTCTAGGTTGAGATGAAATGAACGCCGTGGACAGTTTTCAGCAAGATGCAACATTGAAATGCAGAAATGAGCACTTTTCCATAAACAAGCTCTAAATCATGTTTGAAGCACTCTGGATAAAAAAATGTTTTTGTTATGTTTATTTGAGATGTTATGAAAACACTGTAGATTGTTTTCAGCAAGTTAGAACATTGAAATGCAGAAATAAGCACTTTTCCATAAACAAGCTCTAAATCATGTTTGATGCACTCTGGATATCCAATTCTAGCAGTGCTGTGTCTAGGTTGAGATGAAATGAACGCCGTGGACAGTTTTCAGCAAGTTGCAACATTGAAATGCAGAAATAAGCACTTTTCCATAAACAAGCTCTAAATCATGTTTGATGCACTCTGGATGTCCAATTTTTGCTGTGCTGTGTCTAGGTTGAGATGAAATGAACGCCGTGGACAGTTTTCAGCAAGATGCAACATTGAAATGCAGAAATGAGCACTTTTCCATAAACAAGCTCTAAATCATGTTTGAAGCACTCTGGATAAAAAAATGTTTTTGTTATGTTTATTTGAGATGTTATGAAAACACTGTAGATTGTTTTCAGCAAGTTAGAACATTGAAATGCATAAATAAGCACTTTTCCATAAACAAGCTCTAAATCATGTTTGATGCACTCTGGATATCCAATTCTAGCAGTGCTGTGTCTAGGTTGAGATGAAATGAACGCCGTGGACAGTTTTCAGCAAGTTGCAACATTGAAATGCAGAAATAAGCACTTTTCCATAAACAAGCTCTAAATCATGTTTGAAGCACTCTGGATAAAAAAATGTTTTTGTTATGTTTATTTGAGATGTTATGAAACACTGTAGATTGTTTTCAGCAAGTTACAACATTGAAATGCAGAAATAAGCACTTTTCCATAAACAAGCTCTAAATCATGTTTGATGCACTCTGGATATCCAATTTTTGCTGTGCTGTGTCTAGGTTGAGATGAAATGAACGCCGTGGACAGTTTTCAGCAAGTTGCAACATTGAAATGCAGAAATAAGCACTTTTCCATAAACAAGCTCTAAATCATGTTTGAAGCACTCTGGATAAAAAAATGTTTTTGTTATGTTTATTTGAGATGTTATGAAAACACTGTAGATTGTTTTCAGCAAGTTACAACATTGAAATGCAGAAATAAGCACTTTTCCATAAACAAGCTCTAAATCATGTTTGATGCACTCTGGATATCCAATTTTTGCTGTGCTGTGTCTAGGTTGAGATGAAATGAACGCCGTGGACAGTTTTCAGCAAGTTGCAACATTGAAATGCAGAAATAAGCACTTTTCCATAAACAAGCTCTAAATCATGTTTGAAGCACTCTGGATAAAAAAATGTTTTTGTTATGTTTATTTGAGATGTTATGAAAACACTGTAGATTGTTTTCAGCAAGTTAGAACATTGAAATGCAGAAATAAGCACTTTTCCATAAACAAGCTCTAAATCATGTTTGATGCACTCTGGATATCCAATTCTAGCAGTGCTGTGTCTAGGTTGAGATGAAATGAACGCCGTGGACAGTTTTCAGCAAGTTGCAACATTGAAATGCAGAAATAAGCACTTTTCCATAAACAAGCTCTAAATCATGTTTGATGCACTCTGGATGTCCAATTTTTGCTGTGCTGTGTCTAGGTTGAGATGAAATGAACGCCGTGGACAGTTTTCAGCAAGATTGCAACATTGAAATGCAGAAATAAGCACTTTTCCATAAACAAGCTCTAAATCATGTTTGAAGCACTCTGGATAAAAAAATGTTTTTGTTATGTTTATTTGAGATGTTATGAAAACACTGTAGATTGTTTTCAGCAAGTTAGAACATTGAAATGCAGAAATAAGCACTTTTCCATAAACAAGCTCTAAATCATGTTTGATGCACTCTGGATATCCAATTCTAGCTGTGCTGTGTCTAGGTTGAGATGAAATGAACGCCGTGGACAGTTTTCAGCAAGTTGCAACATTGAAATGCAGAAATAAGCACTTTTCCATAAACAAGCTCTAAATCATGTTTGAAGCACTCTGGATAAAAAATGTTTTTGTTATGTTTATTTGAGATGTTATGAAAACACTGTAGATTGTTTTCAGCAAGTTAGAACATTGAAATGCAGAAATAAGCACTTTTCCATAAACAAGCTCTAAATCATGTTTGATGCACTCTGGATATCCAATTTTTGCTGTGCTGTGTCTAGGTTGAGATGAAATGAACGCCGTGGACAGTTTTCAGCAAGTTGCAACATTGAAATGCAGAAATAAGCACTTTTCCATAAACAAGCTCTAAATCATGTTTGAAGCACTCTGGATAAAAAAATGTTTTTGTTATGTTTATTTGAGATGTTATGAAAACACTGTAGATTGTTTTCAGCAAGTTACAACATTGAAATGCAGAAATAAGCACTTTTCCATAAACAAGCTCTAAATCATGTTTGATGCACTCTGGATATCCAATTTTTGCTGTGCTGTGTCTAGGTTGAGATGAAATGAACGCCGTGGACAGTTTTCAGCAAGTTGCAACATTGAAATGCAGAAATAAGCACTTTTCCATAAACAAGCTCTAAATCATGTTTGAAGCACTCTGGATAAAAAATGTTTTTGTTATGTTTATTTGAGATGTTATGAAAACACTGTAGATTGTTTTCAGCAAGTTAGCAACATTGAAATGCAGAAATAAGCACTTTTCCATAAACAAGCTCTAAATCATGTTTGATGCACTCTGGATATCCAATTCTAGCAGTGCTGTGTCTAGGTTGAGATGAAATGAACGCCGTGGACAGTTTTCAGCAAGTTGCAACATTGAAATGCAGAAATAAGCACTTTTCCATAAACAAGCTCTAAATCATGTTTGATGCACTCTGGATATCCAATTTTTGCTGTGCTGTGTCTAGGTTGAGATGAAATGAACGCCGTGGACAGTTTTCAGCAAGTTGCAACATTGAAATGCAGAAATAAGCACTTTTCCATAAACAAGCTCTAAATCATGTTTGAAGCACTCTGGATAAAAAAATGTTTTTGTTATGTTTATTTGAGATGTTATGAAAACACTGTAGATTGTTTTCAGCAAGTTACAACATTGAAATGCAGAAATAAGCACTTTTCCATAAACAAGCTCTAAATCATGTTTGATGCACTCTGGATATCCAATTTTTGCTGTGCTGTGTCTAGGTTGAGATGAAATGAACGCCGTGGACAGTTTTCAGCAAGTTGCAACATTGAAATGCAGAAATGAGCACTTTTCCATAAACAAGCTCTAAATCATGTTTGAAGCACTCTGGATAAAAAATGTTTTTGTTATGTTTATTTGAGATGTTATGAAAACACTGTAGATTGTTTTCAGCAAGTTACAACATTGAAATGCAGAAATAAGCACTTTTCCATAAACAAGCTCTAAATCATGTTTGATGCACTCTGGATATCCAATTTCTAGCAGTGCTGTGTCTAGGTTGAGATGAAATGAACGCCGTGGACAGTTTTCAGCAAGTTGCAACATTGAAATGCAGAAATAAGCACTTTTCCATAAACAAGCTCTAAATCATGTTTGAAGCACTCTGGATAAAAAAATGTTTTTGTTATGTTTATTTGAGATGTTATGAAAACACTGTAGATTGTTTTCAGCAAGTTACAACATTGAAATGCAGAAATAAGCACTTTTCCATAAACAAGCTCTAAATCATGTTTGATGCACTCTGGATGTCCAATTTTTGCTGTGCTGTGTCTAGGTTGAGATGAAATGAACGCCGTGGACAGTTTTCAGCAAGTTGCAACATTGAAATGCAGAAATAAGCACTTTTCCAATAAACAAGCTCTAAATCATGTTTGAAGCACTCTGGATAAAAAAATGTTTTTGTTATGTTTATTTGAGATGTTATGAAAACACTGTAGATTGTTTTCAGCAAGTTAGAACATTGAAATGCAGAAATAAGCACTTTTCCATAAACAAGCTCTAAATCATGTTTGATGCACTCTGGATATCCAATTCTAGCAGTGCTGTGTCTAGGTTGAGATGAAATGAACGCCGTGGACAGTTTTCAGCAAGTTGCAACATTGAAATGCAGAAATAAGCACTTTTCCATAAACAAGCTCTAAATCATGTTTGATGCACTCTGGATATCCAATTTTTGCTGTGCTGTGTCTAGGTTGAGATGAAATGAACGCCGTGGACAGTTTTCAGCAAGTTGCAACATTGAAATGCAGAAATAAGCACTTTTCCATAAACAAGCTCTAAATCATGTTTGAAGCACTCTGGATAAAAAATGTTTTTGTTATGTTTATTTGAGATGTTATGAAAACACTGTAGATTGTTTTCAGCAAGTTACAACATTGAAATGCAGAAATAAGCACTTTTCCATAAACAAGCTCTAAATCATGTTTGATGCACTCTGGATATCCAATTTTTGCTGTGCTGTGTCTAGGTTGAGATGAAATGAACGCCGTGGACAGTTTTCAGCAAGTTGCAACATTGAAATGCAGAAATAAGCACTTTTCCATAAACAAGCTCTAAATCATGTTTGAAGCACTCTGGATAAAAAAATGTTTTTGTTATGTTTATTTGAGATGTTATGAAAACACTGTAGATTGTTTTCAGCAAGTTACAACATTGAAATGCAGAAATAAGCACTTTTCCATAAACAAGCTCTAAATCATGTTTGATGCACTCTGGATATCCAATTCTAGCAGTGCTGTGTCTAGGTTGAGATGAAATGAACGCCGTGGACAGTTTTCAGCAAGTTGCAACATTGAAATGCAGAAATAAGCACTTTTCCATAAACAAGCTCTAAATCATGTTTGATGCACTCTGGATATCCAATTTTTGCTGTGCTGTGTCTAGGTTGAGATGAAATGAACGCCGTGGACAGTTTTCAGCAAGTTGCAACATTGAAATGCAGAAATAAGCACTTTTCCATAAACAAGCTCTAAATCATGTTTGAAGCACTCTGGATAAAAAAATGTTTTTGTTATGTTTATTTGAGATGTTATGAAAACACTGTAGATTGTTTTCAGCAAGTTACAACATTGAAATGCAGAAATAAGCACTTTTCCATAAACAAGCTCTAAATCATGTTTGATGCACTCTGGATATCCAATTTTTGCTGTGCTGTGTCTAGGTTGAGATGAAATGAACGCCGTGGACAGTTTTCAGCAAGTTGCAACATTGAAATGCAGAAATAAGCACTTTTCCATAAACAAGCTCTAAATCATGTTTGAAGCACTCTGGATAAAAAAATGTTTTTGTTATGTTTATTTGAGATGTTATGAAAACACTGTAGATTGTTTTCAGCAAGTTAGAACATTGAAATGCATAAATAAGCACTTTTCCATAAACAAGCTCTAAATCATGTTTGATGCACTCTGGATATCCAATTTTTGCTGTGCTGTGTCTAGGTTGAGATGAAATGAACGCCGTGGACAGTTTTCAGCAAGTTGCAACATTGAAATGCAGAAATAAGCACTTTTCCAATAAACAAGCTCTAAATCATGTTTGAAGCACTCTGGATAAAAAAATGTTTTTGTTATGTTTATTTGAGATGTTATGAAAACACTGTAGATTGTTTTCAGCAAGTTACAACATTGAAATGCAGAAATAAGCACTTTTCCATAAACAAGCTCTAAATCATGTTTGATGCACTCTGGATATCCAATTCTAGCAGTGCTGTGTCTAGGTTGAGATGAAATGAACGCCGTGGACAGTTTTCAGCAAGTTGCAACATTGAAATGCAGAAATAAGCACTTTTCCATAAACAAGCTCTAAATCATGTTTGATGCACTCTGGATGTCCAATTTTTGCTGTGCTGTGTCTAGGTTGAGATGAAATGAACGCCGTGGACAGTTTTCAGCAAGTTGCAACATTGAAATGCAGAAATGAGCACTTTTCCATAAACAAGCTCTAAATCATGTTTGAAGCACTCTGGATAAAAAAATGTTTTTGTTATGTTTATTTGAGATGTTATGAAAACACTGTAGATTGTTTTCAGCAAGTTAGAACATTGAAATGCAGAAATAAGCACTTTTCCATAAACAAGCTCTAAATCATGTTTGATGCACTCTGGATATCCAATTTTGCTGTGCTGTGTCTAGGTTGAGATGAAATGAACGCCGTGGACAGTTTTCAGCAAGTTGCAACATTGAAATGCAGAAATAAGCACTTTTCCATAAACAAGCTCTAAATCATGTTTGAAGCACTCTGGATAAAAAATGTTTTTGTTATGTTTATTTGAGATGTTATGAAACACTGTAGATTGTTTTCAGCAAGTTACAACATTGAAATGCAGAAATAAGCACTTTTCCATAAACAAGCTCTAAATCATGTTTGATGCACTCTGGATATCCAATTTTTGCTGTGCTGTGTCTAGGTTGAGATGAAATGAACGCCGTGGACAGTTTTCAGCAAGTTGCAACATTGAAATGCAGAAATAAGCACTTTTCCATAAACAAGCTCTAAATCATGTTTGATGCACTCTGGATGTCCAATTTTTGCTGTGCTGTGTCTAGGTTGAGATGAAATGAACGCCGTGGACAGTTTTCAGCAAGTTGCAACATTGAAATGCAGAAATAAGCACTTTTCCATAAACAAGCTCTAAATCATGTTTGAAGCACTCTGGATAAAAAAATGTTTTTGTTATGTTTATTTGAGATGTTATGAAAACACTGTAGATTGTTTTCAGCAAGTTAGAACATTGAAATGCAGAAATAAGCAGTTTTCCATAAACAAGCTCTAAATCATGTTTGATGCACTCTGGATATCCAATTCTAGCAGTGCTGTGTCTAGGTTGAGATGAAATGAACGCCGTGGACAGTTTTCAGCAAGTTGCAACATTGAAATGCAGAAATAAGCACTTTTCCATAAACAAGCTCTAAATCATGTTTGATGCACTCTGGATATCCAATTTTTGCTGTGCTGTGTCTAGGTTGAGATGAAATGAACGCCGTGGACAGTTTTCAGCAAGTTGCAACATTGAAATGCAGAAATAAGCACTTTTCCATAAACAAGCTCTAAATCATGTTTGAAGCACTCTGGATAAAAAATGTTTTTGTTATGTTTATTTGAGATGTTATGAAAACACTGTAGATTGTTTTCAGCAAGTTACAACATTGAAATGCAGAAATAAGCACTTTTCCATAAACAAGCTCTAAATCATGTTTGATGCACTCTGGATGTCCAATTTTTGCTGTGCTGTGTCTAGGTTGAGATGAAATGAACGCCGTGGACAGTTTTCAGCAAGTTGCAACATTGAAATGCAGAAATAAGCACTTTTCCATAAACAAGCTCTAAATCATGTTTGAAGCACTCTGGATAAAAAAATGTTTTTGTTATGTTTATTTGAGATGTTATGAAAACACTGTAGATTGTTTTCAGCAAGTTAGAACATTGAAATGCAGAAATGAGCACTTTTCCATAAACAAGCTCTAAATCATGTTTGATGCACTCTGGATATCCAATTCTAGCAGTGCTGTGTCTAGGTTGAGATGAAATGAACGCCGTGGACAGTTTTCAGCAAGTTGCAACATTGAAATGCAGAAATAAGCACTTTTCCATAAACAAGCTCTAAATCATGTTTGATGCACTCTGGATATCCAATTTTTGCTGTGCTGTGTCTAGGTTGAGATGAAATGAACGCCGTGGACAGTTTTCAGCAAGTTGCAACATTGAAATGCAGAAATAAGCACTTTTCCATAAACAAGCTCTAAATCATGTTTGAAGCACTCTGGATAAAAAAATGTTTTTGTTATGTTTATTTGAGATGTTATGAAAACACTGTAGATTGTTTTCAGCAAGTTACAACATTGAAATGCAGAAATAAGCAGTTTTCCATAAACAAGCTCTAAATCATGTTTGATGCACTCTGGATATCCAATTTTTGCTGTGCTGTGTCTAGGTTGAGATGAAATGAACGCCGTGGACAGTTTTCAGCAAGTTGCAACATTGAAATGCAGAAATGAGCACTTTTCCATAAACAAGCTCTAAATCATGTTTGAAGCACTCTGGATAAAAAAATGTTTTTGTTATGTTTATTTGAGATGTTATGAAAACACTGTAGATTGTTTTCAGCAAGTTACAACATTGAAATGCAGAAATAAGCACTTTTCCATAAACAAGCTCTAAATCATGTTTGATGCACTCTGGATATCCAATTTCTAGCTGTGCTGTGTCTAGGTTGAGATGAAATGAACGCCGTGGACAGTTTTCAGCAAGTTGCAACATTGAAATGCAGAAATAAGCACTTTTCCATAAACAAGCTCTAAATCATGTTTGAAGCACTCTGGATAAAAAAATGTTTTTGTTATGTTTATTTGAGATGTTATGAAAACACTGTAGATTGTTTTCAGCAAGTTACAACATTGAAATGCAGAAATAAGCACTTTTCCATAAACAAGCTCTAAATCATGTTTGATGCACTCTGGATATCCAATTCTAGCAGTGCTGTGTCTAGGTTGAGATGAAATGAACGCCGTGGACAGTTTTCAGCAAGTTGCAACATTGAAATGCAGAAATAAGCACTTTTCCATAAACAAGCTCTAAATCATGTTTGATGCACTCTGGATGTCCAATTTTTGCTGTGCTGTGTCTAGGTTGAGATGAAATGAACGCCGTGGACAGTTTTCAGCAAGTTGCAACATTGAAATGCAGAAATAAGCACTTTTCCATAAACAAGCTCTAAATCATGTTTGAAGCACTCTGGATAAAAAAATGTTTTTGTTATGTTTATTTGAGATGTTATGAAAACACTGTAGATTGTTTTCAGCAAGTTAGAACATTGAAATGCAGAAATAAGCACTTTTCCATAAACAAGCTCTAAATCATGTTTGATGCACTCTGGATATCCAATTCTAGCAGTGCTGTGTCTAGGTTGAGATGAAATGAACGCCGTGGACAGTTTTCAGCAAGTTGCAACATTGAAATGCAGAAATAAGCACTTTTCCATAAACAAGCTCTAAATCATGTTTGATGCACTCTGGATGTCCAATTTTTGCTGTGCTGTGTCTAGGTTGAGATGAAATGAACGCCGTGGACAGTTTTCAGCAAGATGCAACATTGAAATGCAGAAATGAGCACTTTTCCATAAACAAGCTCTAAATCATGTTTGAAGCACTCTGGATAAAAAAATGTTTTTGTTATGTTTATTTGAGATGTTATGAAAACACTGTAGATTGTTTTCAGCAAGTTAGCAACATGAAATGCAGAAAATAAGCACTTTTCCATAAACAAGCTCTAAATCATGTTTGATGCACTCTGGATGTCCAATTTTTGCTGTGCTGTGTCTAGGTTGAGATGAAATGAACGCCGTGGACAGTTTTCAGCAAGTTGCAACATTGAAATGCAGAAATAAGCACTTTTCCAATAAACAAGCTCTAAATCATGTTTGAAGCACTCTGGATAAAAAAATGTTTTTGTTATGTTTATTTGAGATGTTATGAAAACACTGTAGATTGTTTTCAGCAAGTTAGAACATTGAAATGCAGAAATAAGCACTTTTCCATAAACAAGCTCTAAATCATGTTTGATGCACTCTGGATATCCAATTTCTAGCTGTGCTGTGTCTAGGTTGAGATGAAATGAACGCCGTGGACAGTTTTCAGCAAGTTGCAACATTGAAATGCAGAAATAAGCACTTTCCATAAACAAGCTCTAATCATGTTGATGCACTCTGGATATCCAATTCTAGCAGTGCTGTTGTCTAGTTGAGATGAATGAACGCCGTGGACAGTTCAGCAAGTTGCAACATTGAAATGCCAGAAATAAGCACTTTTCCCATAAACAAGCTCTAAATCATGTTTGAAGCACTCTGGATAAAAAACTGTTTTTGTTATGTTTATGAGAGTTATGAAA
>NW_022264445.1:0-29070 GCF_002021735.2 Oncorhynchus kisutch
CATCATAACCCTGATGCTCAGACTTTAACAATTCAGCCAGTCAGTCATATAGTCCTGAGTAAGAGTATATCCAGCGATATCTGTGCCAAAGAGAGAGCGCTGGTAGATTTTTAGTTTTTAAGTGTTTTTTTTTTGTGGTTGGGTTTGTGATCAAAGTAAAAGGGTTGTTCAAGTTCATTCACTTGTAAGGCTTGGACTGTGTCCCTAGGTTTTGGTTTGGTTTGTGTTGTGTGTCCTTGTCGGTGTAAGAGGCAGTAGTGCGTCATTTGTGTGTGTGTGTGTGTGTTCAACACAATACTTGCCCTGCTGAACCTCCCTCCAGAGATAGACACCATGCTGATTCAGCCATTTTGATCAGCAAGGACCATATGGTGAGGTTAATGATGAATGTTTATCAGGCCAGAGTTGGAACACACACACACTCAGTCCCCGCAGCGTTGGGGAAAAATGCCAGCTGCATCTCAAATTTCATTCTATTGTATCTCAGTTGGTTAGCCATCCATGGTATCTGCAATATGCTGCTGAGTAGCACTACATTCAAATGATGTTTACGATTGTGTCATTGTGTGTTATCAACCAGTACGACTACAATCTGTTATCAGTGCATAACAGGGGAAAGGAAAGGGATACCTAGTCAGTTGCACAGTGCAATCAACCAAAATGTGTCTTCCTCATTTACCCCCCTCCCATAACAGAGATAGTGATGATGAAGATGATGAGGATGATGAAAGCTCTCTCGGTGTGAAGACAACACGGTATAAACAGGGCCTGAGGTGTTGAAACCCCTGAAACTGCCCTGTGGGAAATGTCTTCTCCTTCCTTTGATCTGTCTATCTGACCAGCCCTGGGGAGAGAGGGAGAGAGGATATTCTGTCTGAAGAGAAACTGTCAATATAAAGGACCCAGCGTCAAGCTGCTCTCCGTTTCTCCCCTTCTTCTTCCTTCCCAGGCCTTTCTTGTGGCAGGGAAAAAGAGAAGGAGGTAAAGAAAGAGAGACAAAGGGATGTTTGCTCTCATTCCCTTTCATGGAACGCCCGAGCTACTCTGCTACTCTGCTCTCTCTCTCTCTCTCTCCGTCTCTCTCTCTGTCATTGTATTCCTGAAGACTTTGTATGATGATGCCACCTTTGAATTGGTCCTCGAAGGAAACCAACGGTGATCTGCCTTTAAATGGCCAAACACTATCAATAGAATTCAGTTACAGTATTTGAATTATTTCGCTTAAATTTTGCAAGACAACATACTGTTGTCAAAGTCAAATGACTATTCAGCTTTCGTATTCTTAAGTCTGTTTAAAAATCAATTGCGTAACTAAGCTTTTGCGTTATTCTTTTCGCATATATTTTTTAGGAGCTACCAGGGTTTGGGTCATTCCATTTAAATTTCAGTCTATTCAGAAGGTAAACCAGATTCCAATGCAAAAAATGTTCTTATTGAAAAGCATTGGAAGATATGGAATTGGGAGTTGGAATTTCATTGTACTTCCCTGAATTGACTGGAATTTAAACAGAATTGACGCCAACGCTGAGACACACACACACAAGCAGGACAAACCTCAAATCACAATGGCCATGTGAAAACCACATTGAAAGAGACATGAGGATTCTCTGTGCCAATGTTGTGTGCCCAGAAATGGAATAGGACTACCACCACTAAGTCGCTGTGTTTATCACTGTGTGCTCAGCGAGGTCACAATGAAACAAGTCAGCATGCACAATGTAGGGAATAGGCTGCCATTTAGGACACATTTCAAGGCTGTAGGGTGCTGTGAACCCTGGACACTGAACAGGTGTTCCAGACAGTAACAACATCAGACCTCACCCCCTGTCTCTACATCATATACCTTCTACCTCCACCCAGTATCGACATCATCTACCTCCTACCTCCACCCAGTCTCTACAGCCTCACCTCCTACCTCCTCCCAGTCTCTACATCCTCTACCTCCTACCTCACCCCACCACCCAGTCTCTACATCCTCTACCTCCTACCTCCACCCAGTCTCTACTCCTCTACCTCCTACTTCCCCCAGTCTATATATCATCTACCTACTACCTCCTCCACCTAGTCACTCCATACACTACCTCCAACCTCCACCAGTCTCTACATCCTCTACCTCCTACCTCCACCCAGTCTCTCCATCCTCTACCTCCTACCTCCACCCAGTCTCTACATCCTTGACCTCCTACCTCTACCCAGTATCTACAATCCTCTACCTACTTACCTGCCAACCAGTCTCTCCATCCTCTACCTCCTACCTCCCCCCAGTCTCTCCATCCTCTACCTACTACCTCCACCCAGTCTCTACATCCTCTACCTCCACCCAGTCTCTCCTCCATCTACCTCCTACCTCCACCCAGTCTCTCCATCTCTACCTCCATCCTCCCCACAGTTTCTCCATCCTCTACCTCCTACCTCCACCCAGTCTCTACATCCTCTACCTCCACCAGTCTCTACATCCTCAACCTCCTACCTCCACCCAGTCTCTCCATCCTCTACCTCCCTCCTGCACCAGTCTCTCCATCCTCTACATCCCTCCTCCCATCCTCCCCCACTCTCTCCCTCCTCTACCTCCCCCTCCTCTACCTCCCCTTCTCCCCCTCTACCTCCCTCTCCCCATGCTCTCCCCACTCTCTACAGCTCTACCTCCCTCCTCTCATTCTCCCCCTCTCTCTCCATTCCTCTTCCTCCCTCCTCTACCTCCCTCCTTCCATCCTCGCCTCACTCTCTCCGCTCCTCTACCTCCTCCTCCCATCCTCCCCCAGTCTCTCCATCCTCTACCTCCCTCCTCCCATTCCACCCCCACTCTCTCCATCCCTCTACTTCCCTCCTCCTATCCTCCCCCCACTCTCTCCATCCTCTTCCTCCCTCCTCTACCTCCCTCCTCCCATCCTCCCCCAGTCCT
Source organism: Oncorhynchus kisutch (assembly GCF_002021735.2). Lineage (NCBI taxonomy): Eukaryota > Metazoa > Chordata > Actinopteri > Salmoniformes > Salmonidae > Oncorhynchus > Oncorhynchus kisutch. The sequence goes on from NW_022264445.1 coordinate 2,903, forward strand.
CTCCATCCTCTACCTCCTCCTCCCACCACCCCCACTCTCTCCATCCTCTACCTTCCCTCCTCCTATCCTCCCCCCACTCTCTCCATCCTCTACCTCCCTCCTCCCATCCTCCCCCCACTCTCTCTATTCTCTACCTCCCTCCTTCCATCCTCGCCTCACTCTCTCTCGTCCTCTACCTCCCTCCTCCCATCCTCCCCCAGTCTCTCCATCCTCTACCTCCCTCCTCCCATCCACCCCACTCTCTCCATCCTCTACTTCCCTCCTCCTATCCTCCCCCCACTCTCTCCATCCTCTTCCTCCCTCCTCTACCTCCCTCCTCCCATCCACCCCCCACTCTCTTCATCCTCTTCCTCCCTCCACCCAGTCTCTCCATCCTCTACCTCCCTCCTCCACTTCCTCCCCCCACTCTCTCTATTCTCTACCTCCCTCCTCCCATCCACCCCACTCTCTTCATCCTCTACCTCCCTCATCCCATCCTCCCCCCCACTCTCTCCCCCTTCTACCTCCCACTCTCTCCATCCTCTCCCTGTTGCGACAGACACAGAGAGGGTCAGCCATTTGCATGGCTGTCGGCTGCTCAGTAGTAAGCCGAAAATTGCATTTGTCGATGGGACTGGGATTAACTTATTTTGGATTTTACTGGAATGCAGAGGAGTTTGCTAAACAAGCGAGAGAGGGATTGGGGAAGATTGGGCAAAGAAGGAGGAGAGGGAGGGAGGTGGGCGTGTGTGTGTGTGTGTGTGTGTGTGTGTGTGTGTGTGTGTGTGTGTGGTGTGTGTGTCTGTGTGTGTGTGTGTGTCTGTGTGTGTGTGTGTGTCTGTGTGTGTGTGTGTGTCTGTGTGTGTGTGTGTGTCTGTGTGTGTGTGTGTGTGTGTGTGTGTGTGTGTGTGTGTGTGTGTGTGTGTGTGTGTGTGTGTGTGTGTGTGTGTGTGTGGTGTGTGTGTGTGTGTGTGTGTGTGTGCGTGCGTGCGTGCGTGCGTGCAAAGGGAGTGGCAGCAACAGTAAATAGGAACAAATAAATCCCAACACTTTGCTTTCCATGACATGTACAGCATAGGTCCATCTGAGTGTTCAGCGCCTGGACCCATAATCCTTTGTAAACATTCCCAATCACCCAACACCCGTTAAATTGGGGGTAATCTCACACAATGCCACGGTAACAAGCAATGGCGATAAGGAAACTATGTCAGCGTTTTTTTACAATCATCTAACGTTAATAACGTAAATCTCCTTTTCATACGCGGCGAAGCAGCTCTCCCCCCCGTCGTTACTTTTGAGGAAAGCTTCTTTTCTTTTTCTGAGTTATTCGGGAAACCGAGAAAATATGTTTAGTAAGAGGCTCTGTTTACTTCCCAGGAGAGACGAAGTGAATAGAAAATGTACATATTTACTGATACTTTCTACAGTACAGTTACTGTGAGCTTCACTGTGTTGGCCTTGGAATGGAGATACGTCTCAACCCCAGCATATGTTGTTTCTGGGGGGATACACAGACTCCGTCTCTTAAACACACACACACACTCCATCTTTTACACACAGACTCTGTCTCTTAAACACACACACACACTCCATCTTTTACACACACACTCCATCTCTTACACACAGACTCCGTCTCTTAAACACACACACACACACTCCATCTTTTACACACACACTCCATCTCTTACACACACACTAAGGTTCTTACAAACACACACACACCATCTTTTACAAACACACACACACACACACACACACACACACACACACACACACACACACACACCCCGTCTCCTACGCACGCACGCACACACACACACACACACACACACACACACACACACACACACACACACACACACACCACACACACACACACACACACACACAGTGAGATATCACCAGTGTGATACTGAGTGAGATGCTGCTAATGGTAATGTATAGTGTCTGTTTCAGTGGGGGATTCCTTGGGGCGGTTCCCAGTGTTCTAGCTCAGTGTGGTGTGTGTGTGTGTGTTCTCTCATAGCGTGGTGGGCTTCCTCTCATAATCGTCCATTAGTTTGCCATCTGTGAACTTGTGCTGATGCATCGCCCCTCACTGCAACAACGGCTGCTGTACAGTCCTACTGGTCTGTTCTCTAGTCGGGTTTCCTTCTGAAGTCAAGCCTGTGTTTCCAGCACTCGTCTTACTGCACTGGTTCTTGTACAACACAGGGGTTCAGTGAACCATGCTAACCCGATCAGCAGCCCTTGCCTGAGAACTGGAAGCTGTTTCGCAAATGCAATGTTGTAACATCAGGTGTGTGTGGTTTGGGCATCACCGTAGGCAATACATCTTTACAAGCCATTTGACAAAGTGGGTTACCAGAACATTCTCCATGTCTCTATCTCGGATAACAAGATAGCAACTACAGAACAAAGCCTGAGGAAACAATAAGGGCCACAGCTTGAGAGTTGTAATTCAATAGGAATACGTGTGTGTGTGTGTGCGTGTGGACGTGTTTAACAAGAACAGTAAACTAAGAAGAGTTTGACCTGGGGACATTTTGTTAGTACCCACAAGGAAAAATACTTTTTTCTAGGGGTTTAGGGTTAATAAGGTTAAAATGAGTGTTAGGATTAGGAGTTAGGGTTAGGTTAAGGGTAGGTTTAGAGTTAGAGGTTAGGAGTTAGGGTTAGGTTGAGGGTAGGTTTAGAGTTAGAGGTTAGGAGTTAGGGTTAGGTTAAGGGTAGGTTTAGAGTTAGAGGTTAGGAGTTAGGGGTTAGGTTAAGGGTAGGTTTAGAGTTAGAGGTTAGGAGTTAGGAGTTAGGGTTAGGTTAAGGGTAGGTTTAGAGTTAGAGGTTAGGAGTTAGGAGTTAGGTTAAGGGTAGGTTTAGAGTTAGAGGTTAGGAGTTAGGGTTAGGTTAAGGGTAAGTTTAGAGTTAGAGGTTAGGAGTTAGGGTTAGGTTAAGGGTAGGTTTAGAGTTAGAGGTTAGGAGTTAGGGTTAGGTTAAGGGTAGGTTTAGAGTTAGAGGTTAGGAGTTAGGGTTAGGTTAAGGGTAGGTTTAGAGTTAGAGGTTAGGGAAAAATCTGATTTTGAATGGGAATCATGGGAATGTCCAAGATGTTAGTTAAACAAGGCGTGTGAGTGAGAGTGAGAGTGAGAGTGAGCGTGAGAGTGAGAGAGAGAGGTGTCTCCATCCGCACTAACACTGATGTAGATGTTTCTTCACTCTCATCCATCTGTGAGCGAGCTCTGATCATGGACAGTTAAGTGAGCCCTCATCTAGAACACTTGACCTCATCACGGCATCCTCACTAAGTGGTATGAATGGGACAGCGTATCGAACGACAACTCATACATTGCCGTGTGGTTTTTACTGACGAGTTCAGAGAGAGTGTGTCGTGCTTCTCGCTGCGTGATTCCCAAATGACACCCTATTCCCTGTTTAGTGCACTACTTCTGACCAGGGCCTTAGTCAAAAGTAGTGCAGTATATAGGGAATAGGGTGCCATTTGGGATGTAGGTACAGGATTTACTTTCTCGGCACCAGCACAGGTTCAGTGCACAGCTACTGAGCCCGTACGGTGAGAATATACAGTCGTTTGTCAAGACACATTTTATAAGGTTATTTTGTGAGTGTATACAGGGAACTTGTATAGGCAAGACCCTACTGTTGGTACGTCTGGTAGCTGTTGCTCTTTCACAGTGTTGCTGTGTCCTTCCTAGTCACTGGATAAAGATAGCCATAGACAACCCTAGATTTAGTTAGAAAGACCCACATACAGCCAACATCTTTGAGTCTAGAGACCCCTCTCTAAAGTTCCCCTTTGTTGCTGAACCCTTAAGTATATTCCAGATGGACAGTGATACTGTAGATAGAGGAGTCATCATGGAGTACAGGGACATAAACAGAGACACCTCTCCACCTCTCCTCTAGTCGTGGGTGAAAGAACATGTAGGGCCTGATACAGCGAGACACGACTTCTCTTATCCTCTCTCCTCTCGTTTCCCCTGAAGAGTGTAGACTGAACCTGGGTGTTGTGTCTGAGCCAGTAGCCGAACAACATCAGAGTGAACAGGCCCTCCTCAGGGACGTCATGGAGGAAACTCTCTGACTCACACAGTAACACTGGTGTAATCTAGGCAGGGCTACCTTATAGTGACATCCTGTCTTCTCTTTTATTCTACTCTTCAGTACTCTCCTCTCCACCTCTCTCCTCTCCAGCTCTCCCCCCTTCTCTCTCTTCCTGTCCTCTCCTCTCCACCTCTCTCCTCCTGTCCTGTCCTCTCCTCTCCACCTCTCTCCTCCTGTCCTGTCCTCTCCTCTCCACCTCTCTCCTCCTCTCCTCTCCTCTCCACCTCTCTCCTCCTCTCCTCTCCACCTCTCTCCTCCTCTCCTCTCCAGCCCATCTCTCTCCTCCTCTCCTCTCCACCCCACCTCTCCTCTCCTGTCCTGTCCTCTCCTCTCCACCTCCTTCCTCCTGTCCTCTCCTCTCCACCTCTCTCCTCCTGTCCTCTCCTCTCCACCTCTCTCCTCCTGTCCTCTCCTCTCCACCTCTCTCCTCCTGTCCTCTCCTCTCCACCTCTCTCCTCCTCTCCTCTCCAGCCCATCTCTCTCCTCCTCTCCTCTCCACCCCACCTCTCTCCTCCTGTCCTGTCCTCTCCTCTCCACCTCTCTCCTCCTCTCCTCTCCTCTCCACCTCTCTCCTCCTCTCCTCTCCAGCCCATCTCTCTCCTCCTCTCCTCTCCACCCCACCTCTCTCCTCCTCTCCTCTCCACCTCTCTCCTCCTCTCCTCTCCACCTCTCTCCTCCTCTCCTCTCCTCTCCACCTCTCTCCTCCTCTCCTCTCCAGCCCATCTCTCTCCTACTCTCCTCTCCAGCCCACCTCTCTCCTCCTGTCCTCTCCTCTCCACCTCTCTCCTCCTCTCCTCTCCTCTCCACCCCACCTCTCTCCTCCTCTCCTCTCCACCCCACCTCTCTCCTCCTGTCCTGTCCTCTCCACCTCTCTCCTCCTGTCCTCTCCTCTCCACCTCTCTCCTCCTCTCCTCTCCTCTCCACCTCTCTCCTCCTCTCCTCTTCAGCCCATCTCTCTCCTCCTCTCCTCTCCAGCCCACCTCTCTCCTCCTGTCCTCTCCTCTCCACCTCTCTCCTCCTCTCCTCTCCTCTCCACCCCACCTCTCTCCTCCTGTCCTGTCCTCTCCACCTCTCTCCTCCTGTCCTCTCCTCTCCACCTCTCTCCTCCTCTCCTCTCCTCTCCTCTCCACCTCTCTCCTCCTCTCCTCTTCAGCCCATCTCTCTCCTCCTCTCCTCTCCAGCCCACCTCTCTCCTCCTGTCCTCTCCTCTCCACCTCTCTCCTCCTCTCCTCTCCTCTCCACCCCACCTCTCTCCTCCTGTCCTGTCCTCTCCACCTCTCTCCTCCTCTCCTCTCCTCTCCACCTCTCTCCTCCTCTCCTCTCCAGCCCATCTCTCTCCTCCTCTCCTCTCCAGCCCACCTCTCTCCTCCTGTCCTCTCCTCTCCACCTCTCTCCTCCTCTCCTCTCCTCTCCACCCCACCTCTCTCCTCCTGTCCTGTCCTCTCCACCTCTCTCCTCCTGTCCTCTCCTCTCCACCTCTCTCCTCCTCTCCTCTCCTCTCCACCTCTCTCCTCCTCTCCTCTCCTCTCCACCCCACCTCTCTCCTCCTGTCCTGTCCTCTCCACCTCTCTCCTCCTGTCCTCTCCTCTCCACCTCTCTCCTCCTCTCCTCTCCTCTCCACCTCTCTCCTCCTCTCCTCTCCAGCCCATCTCTCTCCTCCTCTCCTCTCCTCTCCAGCCCACCTCTCTCCTCCTCTCCTCTCCTCTCCTCTCCACCTCTCTCCTCCTCTCCTCTCCAGCCCATCTCTCTCCTCCTCTCCTCTCCAGCCCACCTCTCTCCTCCTGTCCTCTCCTCTCCACCTCTCTCCTCCTCTCCTCTCCACCCCACCTCTCTCCTCCTCTCCTCTCCACCCCACCTCTCTCCTCCTGTCCTGTCCTCTCCACCTCTCTCCTCCTCTCCTCTCCACCCCACCTCTCTCCTCCTGTCCTCTCCACCCCACCTCTCTCCTCCTGTACTCTCCTCTCCACCTCTCTCCTCCTCTACTCTCCACCCCACCTCTCTCCTCCTCTCCTCTCCTCTCCACCCCACCTCTCTCCTCCTGTCCTGTCCTCTCCACCTCTCTCCTCCTGTTCTGTCCTCTCCACCTCTCCTCCTGTCCTGTCCTCTCCACCTCTCTCCTCCTGTCCTGTCCTCTCCACCCCACCTCTCTCCTCCTGTCCTGTCCTCTCCACCTCTCTCCTCCTGTCCTGTCCACCTCTCTCCTCCTGTCCTCTCCACCTCTCTCCTCCTGTCCTCCTGTCCTGTCCACCTCTCTCCTCCTGTCCTCTCCACCTCTCTCCTCCTGTCCTCCTGTCCTGTCCACCTCTCTCCTCCTGTCCTCTCCACCTCTCTCCTCCTGTCCTGTCCACCTCTCTCCTCCTGTCCTCTCCACCTCTCTCCTCCTGTCCTCCTATCCTGTCCTCTCCACCTCTCTCCTCCTGTCCTCCTGTCCTGTCCTCTCCACCTCTCTCCTCCTGTCCTCTCCACCTCTCTCCTCCTGTCCTCCTGTCCTGTCCTCTCCACCTCTCTCCTCCTGTCCTCCTGTCCTGTCCTCTCCACCTCTCTCCTCCTGTCCTGTCCTCTCCACCTCTCTCCTCCTGTCCTGTCCACCTCTCTCCTCCTGTCCTGTCCTCTCCACCTCTCTCCTCCTGTCCTCCTGTCCTGTCCACCTCTCTCCTCCTGTCCTGTCCTCTCCAACCCACCCCTCCTCTCCACCCGTTTAACTGGAGCTGCCTCCACCGCAGTGGTCATGTATTTATTCACCACTGCTACAGTTGTTATTATGTATATAGTGCTGTTTCTATTGTTTTTAATACCATTGTACTTATTTTATTTCACTAGTCCTGCATGTTGAAGCTCAGAAGTCCTAAGATGTTCACTGTACCCTGCAACCACACCTGCAGCCTGGTACCTGTCACTATTAAACACTCTGAACGTCAATCTAAACACAGACCAGACGATATCAATAATGCCAATGCGTGATCAGTGTTTTGATTTAGGTTGAGGCCGTCCTCATCATTTATAAAACTCTCTCTGGATGAGTCCCACACGGTGCGTTACTTTTGACCAGGGCGAAGAGAAATGTAGAATGCAGACAACATTCTACTGCAGCAAAGACTGGTGGTATATAAGGAGCAGGAGAAGACAACATATTAGTTAACAGTAGTGGATTAGAGACATATAGACACCATATTAGTTAACAGTAGTGGATTAGAGACATATAGAAAACATATTAGTTAACAGTAGTGGATTAGAGACATATAGAAAACATATTAGTTTACAGTAGTGGATTAGAGACATATAGACACCATATTAGTTAACAGTAGTGGATTAGAGACATATAGAAAACATATTAGTCTAACAGTAGTGGATTAGAGACATATAGAAAACATATTAGTTTACAGTAGTGGATTAGAGACATATAGAAAACATATTAGTTTACAGTAGTGGATTAGAGACATATAGAAAACATATTAGTTAACAGTAGTGGATTAGAGACATATAGAAAACATATTAGTTTACAGTAGTGGATTAGAGACATATAGAAAACATATTAGTTTACAGTAGTGGATTAGAGACATATAGAAAACATATTAGTTTACAGTAGTGGATTAGAGACATATAGAAAACATATTAGTTAACAGTAGTGGATTAGAAACATATTAGTTAACAGTAGTGGATTAGAGACATATGGAAAACATATTAGTTAACAGTAGTGGATTAGAGACATATAACACATATTAGTTAACAGTGGTGGATTAGAGACATATAACACATATTAGTCTAACAGTAGTGGATTGGAGACATATAGAAAACATATTAGTTAAGTGGTGAATTGGAGACATATAGAAAACATATTAGTCTAACAGTAGTGGATTAGAGACATATAGAAAACATATTAGTTTACAGTAGTGGATTAGAGACATATAGAAAACATATTAGTTTACAGTAGTGGATTAGAGACATATAGAAAACATATTAGTTAACAGTAGTGGATTAGAGACATATAGAAAACATATTAGTTTACAGTAGTGGATTAGAGACATATAGAAAACATATTAGTTTACAGTAGTGGATTAGAGACATATAGAAAACATATTAGTTTACAGTAGTGGATTAGAGACATATAGAAAACATATTAGTTAACAGTAGTGGATTAGAAACATATTAGTTAACAGTAGTGGATTAGAGACATATGGAATACATATTAGTTAACAGTAGTGGATTAGAGACATATGGAATACATATTAGTCTAACAGTATTGGATTATAGACATATAGAATACATATTAGTCCAACAGTAGTAGATTAGAGACATAGAATACATATTAGTCCAACAGTAGTGGATTAGAGACATATGGAATACATATTAGTCTAACAGTAGTGGATTAGAGACATAGATTACATATTAATCCAACAGTAGTGGATTAGAGACATTTGGAATACATATTAGTCTAACAGTAGTAGATTAGATACATAGAATACATATTAGTCCAACAGTAGTGGATTAGAGACATATGGAATACATATTAGTCTAACAGTAGTGGATTAGAGACATATGGAATACATATTAGTCTAACAGTAGTGGATTAGAGACATATAGAATACATATTAGTCTAACAGTAGTGGATTAGAGACATATAGAATACATATTAGTCTAATATTAGTCTAACAGTAGTAGATTAGAGACATAGAATACATATTAGTCCAACAGTAGTGGATTAGAGACATATGGAATACATATTAGTCTAACAGTAGTGGATTAGAGACATATGGAATACATATTAGTCTAACAGTAGTGGATTAGAGACATATAGAATACATATTAGTCTAACAGTAGTGGATTAGAGACATATAGAATACATATTAGTCTAACAGTAGTGGATTAGAGACATATAGAAAACATATTAGTCTAACAGTAGTGGATTAAAGACATATAGAATACATATTAGTCTAACAGTAGTGGATAAGATACATATAGAATACATATTAGTCTAACAGTATTGGATTATAGACATATAGAATACATATTAGTCCAACAGTAGTAGATTAGAGACATATAATACATATTAGTCTAACAGTAGTGGATTAGAGACATAGAATACATATTAGTCTAACAGTAGTGGATTAGAGACATAGAATACATATTAGTCTAACAGTAGTGGATTAGAGACATAGAATACATATTAGTCTAACAGTAGTGGATTAGAGACATAGAATACATATTAGTCCAACAGTAGTGGATTAGAGACATATGGAATACATATTAGTCTAACAGTAGTGGATTAGAGACATATAGAATACATATTAGTCTAACAGTAGTGGATTAGAGACATATAGAATACATATTAGTCTAACAGTAGTGGATTAGAGACATAGAATACATATTAGTCTAACAGTAGTGGATTAGAGACATGGAATACATATTAGTCCAACAGTAGTGGATTAGAGACATATAGAATACATATTAGTCTAACAGTAGTGGATTAGAGACATATAGAATACATATTAGTCTAACAGTAGTGGATTAGAGACATATGGAATACATATTAGTCCAACAGTAGTGGATTAGAAACATATGGAATACATATTAGTCTAACAGTAGTGGATTAGAGACATATGGAATACATATTAGTCTAACAGTAGTGGATTAGAGACATATAGAATACATATTAGTCTAACAGTAGTGGATTAGAGACATATAGAATACATATTAGTCTAACAGTAGTGGATTAGAGACATATAGAATACATATTAGTCTAACAGTAGTGGATTAGAGACATATAGAATACATATTAGTCTAACAGTAGTGGATTAGAGACATATAGAATACATATTAGTCTAACAGTATTGGATTAGAGACATATGGAATACATATTAGTCCAACAGTAGTGGATTAGAGACATATGGAATACATATTAGTCTAACAGTAGTGGATTAGAGACATATAGAATACATATTAGTCTAACAGTAGTGGATTAGAGACATATAGAATACATATTAGTCTAACAGTAGTGGATTAGAGACATAGAATACATATTAGTCTAACAGTAGTGGATTAGAGACATATGGAATACATATTAGTCCAACAGTAGTGGATTAGAGACATATGGAATACATATTAGTCTAACAGTAGTGGATTAGAGACATATAGAATACATATTAGTCTAACAGTAGTGGATTAGAGACATATAGAATACATATTAGTCTAACAGTATTGGATTAGAGACATATGGAATACATATTAGTCCAACAGTAGTGGATTAGAGACATATGGAATACATATTAGTCTAACAGTAGTGGATTAGAGACATATAGAATACATATTAGTCTAACAGTGGTGGATTAGAGACATATAGAATACATATTAGTCTAACAGTAGTGGATTAGAGACATAGAATACATATTAGTCTAACAGTAGTGGATTAGAGACATATGGAATACATATTAGTCCAACAGTAGTGGATTAGAGACATATGGAATACATATTAGTCTAACAGTAGTGGATTAGAGACATATAGAATACATATTAGTCTAACAGTAGTGGATTAGAGACATAGAATACATATTAGTCTAACAGTATTGGATTAGAGACATATGGAATACATATTAGTCCAACAGTAGTGGATTAGAGACATATGGAATACATATTAGTCTAACAGTAGTGGATTAGAGACATATAGAATACATATTAGTCTAACAGTAGTGGATTAGAGACATATAGAATACATATTAGTCTAACAGTAGTGGATTAGAGACATAGAATACATATTAGTCTAACAGTAGTGGATTAGAGACATATGGAATACATATTAGTCCAACAGTAGTGGATTAGAGACATATGGAATACATATTAGTCAAACAGTAGTGGATTAGAGACATATATAAACATAGGAGTCTAACAGTAGTGGATTAGAGACATATAGAAACATATTAGTGGAATAGAGACATATAGAAACATATTAGTCTAACAGTAGTGGATTAGAGACATATAGAAAACATATTAGACTAACAGTAGTGGATTATAGACATATAGAATACATATTAGTCTAACAGTATTGGATTATAGACATATAGAATACATATTAGTCCAACAGTAGTAGATTAGAGACATAGAATACATATTAGTCCAACAGTAGTGGATTAGAGACATATGGAATACATATTAGTCTAACAGTAGTGGATTAGAGACATATAGAATACATATTAGTCTAACAGTAGTGGATTAGAGACATATAGAATACATATTAGTCTAACAGTAGTGCATTAGAGACATAGAATACATATTAGTCTAACAGTAGTGGATTAGAGACATATGGAATACATATTAGTCCAACAGTAGTGGATTAGAGACATATGGAATACATATTAGTCAAACAGTAGTGGATTAGAGACATATATAAACATAGGAGTCTAACAGTAGTGGATTAGAGACATATAGAAACATATTAGTGGAATAGAGACATATAGAAACATATTAGTCTAACAGTAGTGGATTAGAGACATATAGAAAACATATTAGTCCAACAGTAGTGGATTAGAGACATAGAATACATATTAGTCTAACAGTAGTGGATTAGAGACATATGGAATACATATTAGTCCAACAGTAGTGGATTAGAGACATATGGAATACATATTAGTCTAACAGTAGTGGATTAGAGACATATAGAATACATATTAGTCTAACAGTAGTGGATTAGAGACATATAGAATACATATTAGTCTAACAGTATTGGATTAGAGACATATGGAATACATATTAGTCCAACAGTAGTGGATTAGAGACATATGGAATACATATTAGTCTAACAGTAGTGGATTAGAGACATATAGAATACATATTAGTCTAACAGTAGTGGATTAGAGACATATAGAATACATATTAGTCTAACAGTAGTGGATTAGAGACATAGAATACATATTAGTCTAACAGTAGTGGATTAGAGACATATGGAATACATATTAGTCCAACAGTAGTGGATTAGAGACATATGGAATACATATTAGTCAAACAGTAGTGGATTAGAGACATATATAAACATAGGAGTCTAACAGTAGTGGATTAGAGACATATAGAAACATATTAGTGGAATAGAGACATATAGAAACATATTAGTCTAACAGTAGTGGATTAGAGACATATAGAAAACATATTAGACTAACAGTAGTGGATTATAGACATATAGAATACATATTAGTCTAACAGTATTGGATTATAGACATATAGAATACATATTAGTCCAACAGTAGTAGATTAGAGACATAGAATACATATTAGTCCAACAGTAGTGGATTAGAGACATATGGAATACATATTAGTCTAACAGTAGTGGATTAGAGACATATAGAATACATATTAGTCTAACAGTAGTGGATTAGAGACATATAGAATACATATTAGTCTAACAGTAGTGCATTAGAGACATAGAATACATATTAGTCTAACAGTAGTGGATTAGAGACATATGGAATACATATTAGTCCAACAGTAGTGGATTAGAGACATATGGAATACATATTAGTCAAACAGTAGTGGATTAGAGACATATATAAACATAGGAGTCTAACAGTAGTGGATTAGAGACATATAGAAACATATTAGTGGAATAGAGACATATAGAAACATATTAGTCTAACAGTAGTGGATTAGAGACATATAGAAAACATATTAGTCCAACAGTAGTGGATTAGAGACATAGAATACATATTAGTCTAACAGTAGTGGATTAGAGACATATGGAATACATATTAGTCCAACAGTAGTGGATTAGAGACATATGGAATACATATTAGTCTAACAGTAGTGGATTAGAGACATATAGAATACATATTAGTCTAACAGTAGTGGATTAGAGACATATAGAATACATATTAGTCTAACAGTATTGGATTAGAGACATATGGAATACATATTAGTCCAACAGTAGTGGATTAGAGACATATGGAATACATATTAGTCTAACAGTAGTGGATTAGAGACATATAGAATACATATTAGTCTAACAGTAGTGGATTAGAGACATATAGAATACATATTAGTCTAACAGTAGTGGATTAGAGACATAGAATACATATTAGTCTAACAGTAGTGGATTAGAGACATATGGAATACATATTAGTCCAACAGTAGTGGATTAGAGACATATGGAATACATATTAGTCTAACAGTAGTGGATTAGAGACATATAGAATACATATTAGTCTAACAGTAGTGGATTAGAGACATAGAATACATATTAGTCTAACAGTATTGGATTAGAGACATATGGAATACATATTAGTCCAACAGTAGTGGATTAGAGACATATGGAATACATATTAGTCTAACAGTAGTGGATTAGAGACATATAGAATACATATTAGTCTAACAGTAGTGGATTAGAGACATATAGAATACATATTAGTCTAACAGTAGTGGATTAGAGACATAGAATACATATTAGTCTAACAGTAGTGGATTAGAGACATATGGAATACATATTAGTCCAACAGTAGTGGATTAGAGACATATGGAATACATATTAGTCAAACAGTAGTGGATTAGAGACATATATAAACATAGGAGTCTAACAGTAGTGGATTAGAGACATATAGAAACATATTAGTGGAATAGAGACATATAGAAACATATTAGTCTAACAGTAGTGGATTAGAGACATATAGAAAACATATTAGACTAACAGTAGTGGATTATAGACATATAGAATACATATTAGTCTAACAGTATTGGATTATGGACATATAGAATACATATTAGTCCAACAGTAGTAGATTAGAGACATAGAATACATATTAGTCCAACAGTAGTGGATTAGAGACATATGGAATACATATTAGTCTAACAGTAGTGGATTAGAGACATATAGAATACATATTAGTCTAACAGTAGTGGATTAGAGACATATAGAATACATATTAGTCTAACAGTAGTGGATTAGAGACATAGAATACATATTAGTCTAACAGTAGTGGATTAGAGACATATGGAATACATATTAGTCCAACAGTAGTGGATTAGAGACATATGGAATACATATTAGTCAAACAGTAGTGGATTAGAGACATATATAAACATAGGAGTCTAACAGTAGTGGATTAGAGACATATAGAAACATATTAGTGGAATAGAGACATATAGAAACATATTAGTCTAACAGTAGTGGATTAGAGACATATAGAAAACATATTAGTCCAACAGTGGAATCCTGATAGCAACATGTGCACATCTAAATCCTGTAAAGCACTCAGTAAGCCATCCAGCAGTAACTGTATAAAGTAGTGTACATTGTGATTCGAACACTGTTTTACAACTGGACAGCAAAATTGGTAGTGAAAAATGAAATGACTCAATGCCCACAACACCAATAAACATACATTCCCTCTCTTCGTCTCTCCTCCATTCAGCTCCTATTGACTGCATCTACACGGTGTGTGTGAGAGATTGATTGATTGATTGATTGGCAGCGAGGAGGAGAGGGAGTCGGTCATCAGCTCAGAATATGAATGCAGCTCAATCAATAGTGTTTATGATAAAGGCTGTCTCTGTATCAGCGTCCATCTTGTGTTACATTCCCTCCGGTGCAGATAAGACTGTAAAACCAACAACATGCTCTCAGAATAACTCTGTATACCAGCCTAGTTGGATCCTATTGGATACCAGAATGTGTAGATAACAGTAGATACGAGGGGTTTGTCGGGTACATCATGTCTGTAGCCATGAACAACTACACTGATACACCAGGTTTTTTAACCGTAAACATTTTGTGTCACTATGACAGGAAATGCTGTTTTTTGGGAGTAAACATTTGGTGGAACTACGCTTTGTCATTTCAAGTCACAAACACTGTATATGTTCTGCTATTCAAACCCCCAAATACAAAGGCAGATGGAACAATACATGAGCTATTCACCAAGACAAGACAAGATCACATTTCTTTCAACTTGAGGTCACAGTTCTTTGACCCACATTCTCTTCAGTTGTCTTGTGTGGTTGTTATGGTTACGCTTTGCTTTCTTTTCTCCGGTAGATGGGTTTGGGTCAAATAATCAAGTTGACTCAAAAGAGAAAGAGTTTTGTTGTTTATCTATTCTGATAGAAACGCCAGAAACCATAAAACTATGGTCTGTCATTGGTTCCATCATCCTTATTAACCTCCCTGTCCCTCCCAGGCACCTGAATCAGAAATGTAGCAGGCAAGAGAGAACAGCTGAACAACTATGTTGGCTCAATCCTATGATCCTGTGGTGTTATACTCCCAGCCTCATAAAACCTTTAGCCTCGGGCGGAGCTCGCAGCCGCGGATCAGAAATAAGCTTGAGCTTCTTCTAGTTTCTGTAGACACACACACACACACACACAACGACTCAGTGTGAAACCATCTGGAACCGTCGTGGGAAAGATTAAGAGTAATACATTTCAACTACGATGGTATGACTACTCAGTCTGTCTACATACAGAGATGTTTCTGTTTCTGCAGCGGTTGCAAAACGCAGTCATTAAGGCCAAACGTGCGTACACACAGCATTTCTCTTTTCACTACTAAGTTTTTTAAATCTTTGAGGCTTTACAGGGCCAAAAAGCATCTGGTGAGCGCTCCTGTTGTGTTGACTCCACACGAAACAAAATGGAGATGGATTGTCGAAGAGGGAGGCAGAGTGGTACAAATGTATTGTTAGAACGTTTCTAACTTTTTACCAAAATACATCTGCAGATACGCAAAGGGAAGTCTCTCTCCGTTTCTCGTCAGACACTGAAAACACAAATAAAAAACACACAAGATAGAAAACACAAAGTGCAGGAGTCCGAGAAACCAGTCCCAGTAGGGGAAACCTGTTGTTCATTGTTTGACAGAAATCTTTACTGGACGATGTGAGACCAGGAAGTAGAAGAGAAGTCTGTAGTTCTGACGAACAGCTGTCCTGTTCTATTTCCTTCATTTTGTCTCCCGAATACGCCAAACTGCTAATTGTTTTCTACCACGCTGCAAACTTTAAGGGTGGATGCAAATGTGGGATGTATTCTGGTTGATGCGACCTTGGCTTTGACAGAGCGTGTGCAACACAACAACACAGTGAAAGGCTGGATATAGAGGTCAGAGCTAGCTACTGTAGCTACTCACTTAATAATGACTATACATAATTGGTTAAAATCACATGATGCACACCAGATGATGTCATCAGCAACACTTATCTTCATATATATTTTTGACAACAAAACATAGAAACGTGCCATTTTCACATATGTTGATGTCTGGGTGGCGCTAGAGATGATGACAACGAAGTTGCCTCACACTGTGCGTTGCTCTAACAAAGGTCACATTGAATGTAAAAGCTTAGCACCAAACACCAGGATATGCATCCATCCTAAGTGTCCGGAACATTCCTTCAGACTGTACTGAGTGGTGACACATGCACAATTATATTTGTACAGTAATCATCGAGGTTGGGAGAATGCAGGAAAAACAAAGACCATGGGAGCGAACAGAGATTTTATAATGCTGACATTTTGTCTCTAAGACCTTTTTACATCGTCTGTGACCTCTGCTTTATTGTAAAACCCAATTAAATCAATCCAACAAAGGCGAAAGAGGTGAAGAAATGACTTTCAAAAAGAGTCCGAATGGGGTAGAGAACGAAGAATTTCTATTGCTGACATTTCGTCTCTAAGACCTTTTTACATCATCTCTGATCTCTGCTTTATTCTCAACCAAGAAAAGTAACAATGGGTGAAAGAGGTAGAGAAGGGAACATAACTTTCTAAAATAAAAAGGAGTCACAATGGCTTCATGCATAATGAACAACCTCGCCGCAGCCTTTAATTAGAGGTTATTCATTTTTTGGGGGGGAATTCTTTATTTATTTCCGCAGCTGCGTCACAATGTATTGTGCCCAATGTATCGAGGCAATTGATAAACATATCCATCAAATTAGAAGGGAATTGCGACGCTACTACCGGCGTTCCTCGTTTAAATGAATCCTGGAGAAAAGCCCTGTAATGGATTTGAGTTTAATTACGAGCTCGTTCACACAGGCACAAATCATCGCCGAGCTTTTGTCCATGGGATCCTGTAGTCTTAATGTATTATAGTTACTCTTCTTCCCAAAAGCTCTCTCTTCACCTCCCCTTTAACCGTGGTGATGTTACTAAATGTTCTTAAAAGAAGTGGATGGTGTTTAAAGTATTTGGTAGCGTGATGGGCTCCAAAAGTGATGACAGTTTTACCCTGATCTGTGTGTACCAGTGGAGACTGCTGAGAGGAGGACGGCTCATAGTAATGGCTGGAGTGGAGTCAATGGAATGTGGTCAATGGAATGGAGTCAATGGAATGGGAACCACATGTTTGATACTATTCCATTCACACCATTGCAGCCATTATTATGAGCCTCCCCTCAGTAGCCTCCACTGGTGTGCTGGTGGGCCAATGAGTGAGTGTGTGTGGGTGGGCGAGTGTGCATGGGTGAGTGAGTGTATGTGTGTGTTGACTACTAAGTGTTGTATTTAGAAACATTTGCATGTTGTGTGGGTGGCACAGGCTGTCTTGTAGGTTTACGTGTTGGTGGGTACAGTACACAGCATCTCCGAGTGGAAAGATCTTCTTGAATGCTGATCTGTCAATGAAGAGTGTGTGCGCGTGTGTGTGTGTGTGGTGTAGATGGGTGGTGGGTGACTGGTGATTTAAACGTGCAGTTTGATTGCAAGTGTACATATGTGGGTGGGATTAGGGTACTGTATCGCGTTCCAAATGCAAGAATCACACACTCACAACGCTGTGATTATCCAATGAATGGCAACGTGCCATCGGCTCAGCTGTGCTTCTCTGTACGTAGGTCTGTGGCACTTCAGGGTGAGAGAGAGACTGGATGGGCCTAGCATCTCTCTCTCTCTCTCTGACTGACTGACGAAAGAGAGGTACAGCTACTCCAATTCAGCCTGTCTGGGACTCGATGACAAGCGTGTGTGTGTGTGTGTGTGTGTGTGTGTGTGTGTGTGTGTGTGTGTGTGTGTGTGTGTGCCTGCCATTGGAGCAGTGACAAGAGGTCCATTTTGATCCTGCTCCTGCCACATTGTGTCTGTGTGTACAATCTGTTATACCTCAGTATTCTCTCTGTTACCTTCATACCTTCATTGTCAGGAAGCATTCTACTAGAAAGGCTATAGATGTGCTGTATCATACAGTATCAGGGAGGAAGAATAGGTTTTTTGACACCCTTCCCCAAGACCTTCAAAACACAAAAACTGAGTCAAGCTGACAGGCAAGAATGGGGTGACAGTGGTTGTGTGTGCTTGTGTGTATAGCTGTGATAATGTTGACAGTGGTTGTGTGCGCCTGTGTGTATAGCTGTGATAATGTTGACAGTGGTTGTGTGTGCCTGTGTGTATAGCTGTGATAATGTTGACAGTGGTTGTGTGTGCTTGTGTGTATAGCTGTGATAATGTTGACAGTGGTTATGTGTGCCTGTGTGTATAGCTGTGATAATGTTGACAGTGGTTGTGTGTGCTTGTGTGTATAGCTGTGATAATGTTGACAGTGGTTGTGTGTGCCTGTGTGTATAGCTGTGATAATGTTGACAGTGGTTGTGTGTGCCTGTGTGTATAGCTGTGATAATGTTGACAGTGGTTGTGTGTGCTTGTGTGTATAGCTGTGATAATGTTGACAGTGGTTGTGTGTGCTTGTGTGTATAGCTGTGATAATGTTGCAGTGGTTGTGTGTGTGCCTGTGTGTATAGCTGTGAAAATGTTGACAGTGGTTGTGTGTGCCTGTGTGTATAGCTGTGATAATGTTGACAGTGGTTGTGTGTGCCTGTGTGTATAGCTGTGATAATGTTGACAGTGGTTGTGTGTGCTTGTGTGTATAGCTGTGATAATGTTGCAGTGGTTGTGTGTGTGCCTGTGTGTATAGCTGTGATAATGTTGACAGTGGTTGTGTGTGCCTGTGTGTATAGCTGTGATAATGTTGACAGTGGTTGTGTGTGCCTGTGTGTATAGCTGTGATAATGTTGACAGTGGTTGTGTGTGCCTGTGTGTATAGCTGTGATAATGTTGACAGTGGTTGTGTGTGCCTGCATAACCTCACTGAGCACATCACAATGAAAGACCAATCCCGCACAAACTTAGACAGGCAACAGGTTATACACACAGAGATGAACCCAAATGAAACCAGGTGTGAAAAAGAACCAAAGACAAAACAAACAGAAAAGGAAAAAGGGATCTGTGGCGGCTAGTAGACCCGAGCCGCCCGAACAGGGAGAGGAGTTACCTTCTAGTAGACCGAGCTGCCCGAACAGGGAGAGGAGTTACCTTCTAGTAGACCGAGCCGCCCGAACAGGGAGAGGAGTTACCTTCTAGTAGACCGAGCCGCCCGAACAGGGAGAGGAGTTACCTTCTAGTAGACCGAGCCGCCCGAACAGGGAGAGGAGTTACCTTCTAGTAGACCGAGCCGCCCGAACAAGGAGAGGAGTTACCTTCTAGTAGACCGAGCCGCCCGAACAGGGAGAGGAGTTACCTTCTAGTAGACCGAGCCGCCCGAACAGGGAGAGGAGTTACCTTCTAGTAGACCGAGCCGCCCGAACAGGGAGAGGAGTTACCTTCTAGTAGACCGAGCCGCCCGAACAGGGAGAGGAGTTACCTTCTAGTAGACCGCCGAGCGCCGCCCGAACAGGGAGAGGAGTTACCTTCTAGTAGACCGAGCCGCCCGAACAGGGAGAGGAGTTACCTTCTAGTAGACCGAGCCGCCCGAACAGGGAGAGGAGTTACCTTCTAGTAGACCGCCGAGCGCCGCCCGAACAGGGAGAGGAGTTACCTTCTAGTAGACCGAGCCGCCCGAACAGGGGGAGGAGTTACCTTCTAGTAGACCGCCGAGCGCCGCCCGAACAGGGAGAGGAGTTACCTTCTAGTAGACCGAGCCGCCCGAACAGGGGGAGGAGCCACCTTCTAGTAGACCGCCGAGCGCCGCCCGAACAGGGAGAGGAGTTACCTTCTAGTAGACCGAGCCGCCCGAACAGGGGGAGGAGCCACCTTCTAGTAGACCGAGCCGCCCGAACAGGGAGAGGAGTTACCTTCTAGTAGACCGAGCTGCCCGAACAGGGGGAGGAGTTACCTTCTAGTAGACCGAGCCGCCCGAACAAGGGGAGGAGTTACCTTCTAGTAGACCGAGCCGCCCGAACAGGGGGAGGAGCCACCTTCTAGTAGACCGCCGAGCGCCGCCCGAACAGGGAGAGGAGCCACCTTCTAGTAGACCGCCGAGCGCCGCCCGAACAGGGAGAGGAGCCACCTTCTAGTAGACCGCCGAGCCCCGCCCGAACAGGGAGAGGAGCCACCTTCTAGTAGACCGAGCCGCCCGAACAGGGAGAGGAGCCACCTTCTAGTAGACCAAGCCGCCCGAACAGGGAGAGGAGCCACCTTCTAGTAGACCGAGCCGCCCGAACAGGGAGAGGAGCCACCTTCTAGTAGACCGCCGAGCGCCGCCTGAACAGGGAGAGGAGCCACCTTCTAGTAGACCGCCGAGCGCCGCCCGAACAGGGAGAGGAGCCACCTTTAGTAGACCGAGCCGCCCGAACAGGGAGAGGAGCCACATTCTAGTAGACCGAGCCGCCCGAACAGGGAGAGGAGCCACCTTCTAGTAGACCGAGCCGCCCGAACAGGGAGAGGAGCCACCTTCTAGTAGACCGAGCCGCCCGAACAGGGAGAGGAGCCACCTTCGGTAGAAGTCGTGACAATAGATCGAGAAAGTTGTATTGTACCTTGTGTCTATGGGTGTGTCGCTTGGGGTGGGTGTGGTTCACTGACCCGTAGCTGTATGGGATGTTTACTTCACCCATCAGGGTGGACAGGAAGGGGACATGAAAGGGACTGGAAAAGGGACATGAAAGGGACATGAAAGGGACAGGAAAGGGACAGGAAGATGACAGGAAGGGGACAGCAAAGGGAGGGGAAAGGGACGGGACAGGAAAGGGACAGGAACGGGACAGGAAGGGGACAGGAAAGGGACAGGAAAGGGACAGGAAGGGGACAGGAAAGGGACAGGACAGGGACAGGAAGGGGACAGGAAAGGGACAGGAAGATGACAGGAAGGGGACAGGAAAGGGAGGGGAAAGGGACGGGACAGGAAATGGACAGGAAAGGGACAGGAAGGGGACAGGAAGGGGACAGGAAAGGGACAGGAAGGGGACAGGAAAGGGACAGGACAGGGACAGGAAAGGGACAGGAAGATGACAGGAAGGGGACAGGAAAGGGAGGGGAAAGGGACGGGACAGGAAAGGGACAGGAAAGGGACAGGAAGGGGACAGGAAGGGGACAGGAAAGGGACAGGAAAGGGACAGGAATGGGACAGGAATGGGACAGGACAGGGACAGGAAGGGGACAGGAAAGGGACAGGAAGGGGACAGGAAAGGGACAGGAAGGGGACAGGAAGGGGGCAGGAAAGGGACGGGAAGGGGACATGAAAGGGACAGGAAGGGGACAGGAAAGAGACAGGAAAGGGAGAGGAAGGGGACAGGAAAGGGACAGGATGGGGACAGGAAAGGGACAGGAAAGGGACAGGAAAGGGACAGGAAGGGGACAGGAAGGGGACAGGAATGGGACAGGAAAGGGACAGGAAAGGGACAGGAAGGGGACAGGAAGGGGACAGGAAAGGGACAGGAAGGGAAAGGAAGGGGTTAGTGAAACAGTGGGGGGTTGTAACATTATATCCATAATTATGTAACAACCTTTCACCCCTAGAACACTTCGGGGGTACCCGTCCACACACACACACACACACACACACACACACACACACACACACACACACATACAGATATATAAGTACTATTTGGAAAGGTCCGGTGACACACATTTCCTAGGTGGCAAAGGTCCGGTGGCAAACCCATGCGACCACAAACTGTTCACACCCCTCTTGTTGGTGGAGAGAAGCTCATTTCACCGCAATTCTATACATTTGGCATGGGGCATGTTTTGTTTTAAAGCTTAGGAACACAGACCCCTAATGTCCCCCTGCTATGTACACAATGTCCACACTGATCTGTAGACAGCGGCTTGTACCGTCAGCTCGTATTTGTTTGTCCCCTCAGGAGAACCCTGTTTGCTTCCAGATAGAACCCTTTGGTGGTGAAATAGTCTGTGGAATCCCAGACATATCGGGAAATGCAGCACTAGTTCTGGGATTCATGGCAGATTTTCTTGGCCAATTAGGGGAGGGTGCTCTTCAGATAGACAACTCTCCCAACAAATCACGTGTTTGGGTCGGCGGGCCTTTAAATAATCCCCGCTAAAACCCAACATTGTCTAGCACACAATGTAGACACAGATAGTAACAGCCAGTCAACTGTACGTTTGTAATGCTAACATCATGGTGCATGCAATCTACTCACTTGCAAGTATAATAATTGAAAATACCCTCCCTCCTCGAGCTCATCTAGCTAGCTAGCGGAAATGTTTACGGCTGGGCTCTGGATGGATTTTCCAGCGCTCAACTCCACTCTTTCCTCGCTGCTAAACTGTCGTTGGTTTAATTACAGATGTGTTTGCCGGACCATTGGTACATTTTAGGAGGCTCTAGTGGTGAAAGGTTCCACATAGAACTTTGTATTAGTGAAAGGGTTCCACATAGAACTTTGGTTTAGTGAAAGGGTTCCATATAGATCTTTGTATTAGTGAAAGGGTTCCACATAGATCTGTGTATTAGTGAAATGGTTCCACATACAACGTTGTATTAGTGAAAGGGTTCCACATAGATCTTTGTATTAGTGAAAGGGTTCCACATAGATCTGTGTATTAGTGAAAGGGTTCCACATAGAACTTTGTATTAGTGAAAGGGTTCCACATAGAACTTTGTATAAGTAACGGGTTCCAATTCGGATCATACTGGCTGCCATTTTGTATTTTTTGGATTGAACCCACCTTTAATTACAGATGTGTTTGCCGGACCATTGGTACATTATAGGAGGCTCTAGTGGTGAAAGGTTCCACATAGAATTTTGTAGTAGTGAAAGTTCCACATAGAATTTTGTATTAGTCAAAGGGTTCCACATAGATTGTTGTATTAGTGAAAGGGTTCCACATAGAACTTTGTATTAGTGAAAGGGTTCCACATAGAACTTTGGTTTAGTGAAAGGGTTCCATATAGATCTTTGTATTAGTGAAAGGGTTCCACATATATCTGTGTATTAGTGAAATGGTTCCACATACAACTTTGTATTAGTGAAAGGGTTCCACATAGAACGTTGTATTAGTGAAAGGGTTCCACATAGAACTTTGTTTTAGTGAAAGGGTTCCATATAGATCTTTGTATTAGTGAAAGGGTTCCACATAGATCTGTGTATTAGTGAAATGGTTCCACATAGAACTTTGTATTAGTGAAAGGGTTCCACATAGAACTTTGTATTAGTGAAAGGGTTCCACATAGATATGTGTATTAGTGAAAGGGTTCCACATAGAACTTTGTATTAGTGAAAGGGTTCCACATAGAACTTTGTATTAGTGAAAGGGTTCCACATAGATCTTTGTATTAGTGAAAGGGTTCCACATAGATCTGTGTATTAGTGAAAGGTTTCCGCATAGAACTTTGTATTAGTGAAAGGGTTCCACATAGAACTTTGTTTTAGTGAAAGGGTTCCATATAGATCTTTGTATTAGTGAAAGGGTTCCACATAGATCTGTGTATTAGTGAAATGGTTCCACATAGAACTTTGTATTAGTGAAAGGGTTCCACATAGAACTTTGTATTAGTGAAAGGGTTCCACATAGATCTGTGTATTAGTGAAAGGGTTCCACATATAACTTTGTATTAGTGAAAGGGTTCCACATAGAACTTTGTATTAGTGAAAGGGTTCCACATAGATCTTTGTATTAGTGAAAGGGTTCCACATAGATCTGTATATTAGTGAAAGGGTTCCACATAGAACTTTGTATTAGTGAAAGGGTTCCACATAGAACTTTGTTTTAGTGAAAGGGTTCCATATAGATCTTTGTATTAGTGAAAGGGTTCCACATAGATCTGTGTATTAGTGAAATGGTTCCACATAGAACTTTGTATTAGTGAAAGGGTTCCACATAGAACTTTGTATTAGTGAAAGGGTTCCACATAGAATGTTGTATTAGTGAAAGGGTTCCACATATAACTTTGTATTAGTGAAAGGGTTCCACATAGATCTGTGTATTAGTGAAAGGGTTCCACATAGAACTTTGTATTAGTGAAAGGGTTCCACATAGAACTTTGTCTTAGTGAAAGGGTTCCACATAGATCTTTGTATTAGTGAAAGGGTTCCACATAGATCTGTGTATTAGTGAAAGGGTTCCACATACCCATTACTTTTTTGGTCTCTACAGATGAAAAATAACTCAAATTGTAAGATAAGAATTCTGGGCTAATACAGTGCCTTGGGAAAGTATTCAGAACCCTTGACTTTTTCCACATTTTGTTATGTTACAGCCTTATTTTAAAATAGATTTTTTTTTTAACCCATCAGCAATCTACACACAATAATAATTATATTTAAATTTTTTAAAACTTATTTCCATAAGTATTCAGATTCAGTATTGAGCTCAGGAGTATCCTGTTTCCATTGATAATCATCGAGATGTTTCTACAACTTCTTTGGAGTCTGTGGTAATTCAATTGATTGGACATGATTTAGAAAGGCACACACCTGTCTTTATAAGGTCCCACAGTTGACAGCTCATGTCATAGCAAAAACCAAGCCATGAGGTCGAAGGAATTGTCCATAGAGCTCCGAGACAGGATTGTGTCGAGGCACAGTTCTGGGGAAGGGTAGCAAGAAATGCCTGCGGCATTTAATGTCCCCAAGAACACTGTGGCCTCCATCATTCTTAAATGGAAGAAGTTTTGAACCACCAAGACTCTTCCTAGAGGTGGCCGCCCGGCCAAACTGAGCAATCGGGGGAGAAGGATCTTATTAAGAATTAGTTTTTAACTGACTTGCCTAATTAAATGTTAAAAATTTACCTCCATTGGAAGAGGACAAGTCTTTGTTTGCAGATCACGATGCCAAAACGTCTGTCTGGAAGAGACTGACAGTATCTGTGGTCTTCATTCCCTCAGCGGATCGATGGTCGTTGACTTTCAGAGAGCAAGTGCAACTAACAATGGATGACCTCTCAGCTGACCTTTCTAAGAATTTATCTGACACATTTCTCTGACAATGACAAAGAAGGAGAGAAAGAGTGGTTATTAAGAAATGACAGAACGAAAGAAAGGCAGAGTAGAGACGAAATATTGGAGTTGTCTTCATGGTCTCCCCACTTCTCATTCTTTTACACTCTTTTTTCTCAGAACATAGAAAAGGAAACAGAGAGGCAAACTTACCCGTTCAGCATTTTCTAAAGTGGGGCATTAGCTCCTGCGTGCGTTACTGCAAGTGTGTGTGTGCTCGTCTTCCCGCCATCACTGCAGCTAACAGAGAGATCTGTCTGAAGAAGGTTGCAGCCTCTCCTGGGTGTTAAATCACTAACAGAACAGTCTATAGTCTAAGATTCACTCTCCACTATCTGCAGTCTGCACGGACATGTAGTCGCTCTAATTAGGTTGCCTGGCTGCCTGGCTCCATGTGAACCTGCTCTTGCTCGTGCGTGCACGTGTGTGTGTGTGTGCGCGCGCATGCATCTATTTGTGTGTCTACTTATGTGTGTGTGTGTACCCTGTAACATGTTTGTGTCTATAAGTACATAATGTGTCTCCAGCTCTATGTTACGGGGGCTGACAGTACAACCTCCCTCATACTGTCTCCAGCTCTATGTTACGGGGTTGACAGTACAACTCCCCTCATACTGTCTCCAGCTCTATGTTTACGGGGCTGACAGTACAACTCCCTCATACTGTCTCCAGCTCTATGTTACGGGGTTGACAGTACAACTCCCTCATACTGTCTCCAGCTCTATGTTACGGAGCTGACAGTACAACTCCCTCATACTGTCTCCAGCCTCTATGTTTACAGAGCTGACAGTACAACTCCCTCATACTGTCTCCAGCTCTATGTTACAGAGCTGACAGTACAACTCCCTCATACTGTCTACCAGCTCTATGTTACGGGGCTGACAGTACAACTCCCTCTACTACTGTCTCCAGCTCTATG